>NW_016823575.1:400700-414723 GCF_001698545.2 Rhinopithecus bieti
TTTTTTTTTTTTTTTTTTTTTTTTTTTGTAGAGACAGGGATTTCACTGATTTGCCCAGGCTGATCTTGAACTCCTAGCCTCAAGCAATCCTCCTGCCTTGGCCTCCCAAAGAACTGGCATTACAGGCTTAAGCCATCACACCTGGCCTACTTTTCTGTTTTATTGATGAATTATTTTATGACTAATTTTTAAATTTACTGTAGGTCATGTTATCTCAGAGAAGTTGTAACTTATTTGATGGCTTCTGCAAATAAGGATGTTCTCATACTTAACCTCAGTAAACCCATTAAAATTGGAAAATTAACGTTGTTATGTTACTAACATCAAATCTTTAGAGTTCATTGAAGTTTACAGCCTTCCTATTTGACTCTATTTTTTTATAGTTTCCATCTTTCTGCTGAAATTCCTAATCTGATTGCGCATGTATCCACCTTTTCCACTAGATCCTTTAAGTTTATTTATTCATTTTTATTTTTAGAGTCAGGGTCTCACACTGTCACCTGTGAATTTAGCTAAACCCAGCCTGGAGTGCAGTGGCATGATCATAGCTCACTACAGCCTTCACCTTCTGGGCTCAAGCAATCTTCCCGCCTCAGCCTCCCAAGTAACTGAGACTACAGGCACATGCCACCATGCCCAATTAATTTTTTTATGTTTTTGCAGAGATGGGTCTTGCCATGTTGCCCAGGCTGGTCTCTAACTCTTGGGCTCAAAAGTCCTACCACCTCAGTCTCCCAAAGTGTTGGGATTACAGGCTTGAGCCACTGCATTCCCCTTTAACTTATTAATCATAGTTATTTTATAGTTTCCATCTGATAGTTTCAACATTTGGGTGTGTTAATTGTTTTAGCTCTTGACAGTGGGTTTTTTTCTTGCTATTTTACGTCATTTTTTAATCCAATTCTGGCCGTTGTAAAAGAACAATGGGTAAATAGTATTTATGACTGAGAATTGGCTCATAAAAAGTATTTATGACTAAGAATCTGTTAGGCCATTGGTGGTTGGTTGGAGGTGGATTCAATTTACTGAGTGGTTGAACTGGATTTGGCTTTTATTGCTGCGCTGCAGCTACCTTCAATTCAGCACAGACTTCAGACTCCTACTGTTATCTTGTGCATAGTGTAGGGCCTGAAGTAGAGGGATTTTTTGGTTGTTTCTGCTCCACCTTCAGTCCTGTATGCCTTTGCCACAGGAGGAGTCTCTTCATGCCCCTCCTGTGACCCCAGGAAAAGGTCACCTTTGCTTATAACTCCACATGGGGGTACATGGGGACTCCTCACACCCCTTCTTCATGCCCCTGCCCTCATTCCCCCAGGAGCTGAGGTATAGCACTCCTCAGTTTTCAGGTTTAGCTAAAATCTTACTGGGCTCTTTATTCCTGTGGCTTAGGGGTGAGGCTTTCTGTGTTCCCTTCCCTTCTCCTTGTGTTGGGGGTTTTGTCATGGGAACAAGTTTGCTGCCACTGCCTCTGTGGTAGATCTCTGATTTATGTCACTTAAGTACTCTGGGCCCCCCAGAATTTCCTGCCACCCACCCCTACTGCCCAGCGGTAGATATTTTGCTTCTACCCCTTCTCTAGAATAGTGAGCTTTTACCTGACACTGGGCTGGTGAGGGTGGAGGAGTGTGTGGGGAAGGGGAGTGGAACTCTGCCCCTCCCAGCATTACATGCCTTTTGCATATACCCTTTTCTCAGAGGGAGTGAAAGGGTTTCCTGCCCCTTTCCCAGTGTCTGACAGGTTTTGCTTCTATGAGAGAAAATTCCAGGAAGTAAGTGGGGATTTTTGTTCCCTGTACCATTAGCAGGGGCTCTCTTTACTCTCCAGCTTCACCTCTAATCTTTCTTGTGAGCACACACTGAGGTCTGTGGAGAAGTTGGAGAGTGACTACTTGGGGCTTCCAGAGTTTCTACATTCAATACTAGCCCACCCTGGGACTTTAAGTATTTTTTAATGTGTCACTGCTTACCTACTTTTATGGCATCTGCCTCTTCCTCCCATTCTCAGTTTTTATCTTTCCTTAGAGGGGTTTATCACCCTTTGAAGTTCAGTTCTCCTGGTTGCCATATGACCACTGCTCTCTGACATGCTTAAGAAAAAAGATTTGTATTCCAGGCTTTTTCTCATTAGTAGGGTGGGAGTGATGTTCCCTTCTGGCTACAGAGTTTCTCTTATTAATAATACTCTCCTTTTTAAATGTTTTCAACCCCGTCCTCTCACAGTGAAACCTGGCTCCCATTATTCTTGCTATGTTGACTCATTTGATCAGTCCCCCTGGGTGTTACCCATCTCCCATCATTGCTGCCTTCCCCTACAACTCATGGATGCCCTCTCCTTGCTTGTGCCGGGCCACCACTTTATACAGTGCCCTGGCTAGCCGCTGAGGCTGTGATGCCCCACACCAGGCCACCTGTTTTGGGCTCTGGCCCCTCCTGCCAGGCTGCTGCTGGTTGTGGATGCCCCCATTTCATTCAGGCTGTGACCCCCCAAGCTTCCGTGACCCTTGCCTCCTCTCCTCCCCCTCAGCAGCCCCCCCACCCTGTGATAGGCTGTCTTCTGTGTGGTGCCCTCATGACTGCTCTGGCTGACTCCCCACTCCACGCCACCTGTGTTGGTGCCCTCCTTAGTGTCTGGCACCAATACTCCAGGCCACCTCTCCAAACAGGTGTCCGCTTCACTGTAGCCCACCTAATGGCTGTAGGACTGGTTTGTTCAAGAAAGAAAGAGAAGAGGAAAGAGAGGGAAGAAGGGGGAAAGGGGAAGAGAACCAGGAAGACTAGTGGACTTTTGTGAGAAAAGGCTGAGCTACCAACCATCCTTTAGTGTAAACGAATTAATGAATTTATTTTAAGTGTATGCATTTTGTCTTTCGAACAGGTTATGAAGTTCATGGAATGGAAAAAATACCAGAAGATGGACCAGCACTTATAATTTTTTATCATGGAGCTATTCCTATAGATTTTTACTATTTCATGGCCAAAATATTTATACACAAAGGCAGAACTTGCCGAGTAGTAGCTGATCACTTTGTCTTTAAAATTCCAGGTAAACTTTCACTGTAGATAGTAATGTAAAAATGTTTTATTAACAAAACCAAGTTATGTGGTCATCTCTATCTTGAGCTCTCTAATGTCATTTGAAAAGCTTTTGCCTTTTAGGGTGTATGTAACAAACTTGGAGCTCTAATATGGGAATATCTAATCATCCTTTTAGGGAATATATCTAAAATAAAGACATTTTGGCCAAAATGTTAGCTCATTTTTTTATTTTATACATTTTAAAATGTTATTTTTAAGTGAGAATTTACCTTTATGGTATATACAACAACGTTTTTTAAAAAATGTTTTTAAATTTCTTTTAAAAATATATTTTTATATATTAAGGGGATAAGTGCAGTTTCTTAATGCATCTATTGTGTAGTGGTGAAGTCCTGAGCTTCTAGGTATCGCATTAACTACATAGTGAATATCACCCAATTAGTAATTTTTTTCTTTTTAAGCAGTATTTACTTGTTATTTTTCCTAAGTTGTTATCTTGAACTGTAAGCTTTAAAAACAGAAATTGTGATTTTTGCCAATTTATATTTTGATTTAGAGCATGATTTTTCATGTAATGAATTTTTTCATGAAATACTGATTTTTGGAGTTTAAAATTTTGTTATAATTAGAGTTTGATACTCTCAGTTTGATAGCAAATTAAATTAGTTTAAAAAAATAAAAGTCATGATATATTTTGTCTTGGCCGAGCACAAGTGGCTATGCCTGTAATTCCCAGCACTTTGGGGATGAGGTGGGCAGATCACCTGAGGTCAGGAGTTGAAGACAGCCTGGGCCAACATGGTGAAAACCCCGTCTCTACTCAAAATACAAAAATTAGCCCCAGTATGGTGGCTAATAGGCTGCTGTAGCCAGCTACTCGGAAGGCTGAGTCAGGAGAATCACTTGAACCCGGGAGGTGGAGATACAGTAAGTTGACATGTGCCACTGCACTCCAGCCTGTGCAACAGAGTAATACTCCATCCTCAAAAAAAAAAAAAAAAAAACAAAGATGAATTTTTGTCTTCACATAATATTATACTACCTTAAAGAGTAATATAAGGCGGGCGCGTGGCTCAAGCCCTGTAATCCCTAGACTTTGGGAGGCCGAGACCGGGCGGATCAACGAGGTCAGGAGATCCGCGAGACCATCCCTGGCTAACACGGTGAAAACCCCATCCTACTAAAAAATACAGGAAAACTGGCCGGCCGAGGTGGCGGGCGCCTGCAGTCCCAGCTACTTCTGGAGGCTAGGCAGGAGAATGGCGGGAACCCCGGGAGGCGGAGCTTGCAAGTGAGCTGAGATCCGGCCCACTTGCAACTCCAGCCCTGGGTGGCAGAGCGAGACTCCGTCTCAAAAAAAAAAAAAAAAGAGTATATATATCATGTCTCCTTATCATAGGTAACTTGCCTGATAAAATTTATAACAGTAAGATTGAGTACTACATTATTTATATTTACTTATTTAGATATGGGGTCTTACTAATGGTTGCCCAGGCTGTCTGAAATTCCTTTGCCCTCCAAGTGATCCTCCCACTGTGGCCTTCAAAGGTTTGGGATTACAAGTGTGAGCCACTGCACCCAGCCGTGAAATCACATTTTAAAAAAAAATCTGTTTGTAATCCCAGCACTTTGGGGAGGCCAAAGCGGGTGGATCCACAAGTCAGGAAATGGAGAACCACGGTGAACCCCGTCCTCTACTAAAAATAACAAAAAATTAGCCCCGGGCGCGGTGGCGGGCACCTGTAGTCCCAGCTACTCTGGAGGCCTGAGGCCAGGAGAATGGCGTGAACCCGGGAGGTGGAGCTTGCGGTGGAGCCAAGATTGCGCCACCTGCACTCCCAGCCTAGAGTACAGAGCGAGAACTGTCGTCTCAAAAAAAAAAAAAAAAAAAAAAATCTGTTTTATAAAGGTCATGTGTGTGTGTGTGTGTGTATGTGTGTGTGTGTATATATATATATTTTTTTTATTTTGAGACAGAGTCTTGGTCTGTCACCTGGGCTAGAGTGCAGTGGCACAATCTTGGCTCACTGCAACCTCCGCCTCCTGGGTTCAACCAGTTCTCGTGCCTCAGCCTCCCAAGTAGTTGGGATTGCAGGCGCCTGCCACCACACCTGGCTAATTTTTGTATTTTTAGTAGAGAGGGTTTTACCATGTTGTCCAGGTTGGTCTCGAACTCCTGACCCCAGGTAATATACCCGCCTCGGTTTCCCAAAATGCTGGGATTATAGGCATGAGCCGCCATGCCTAGTTGGCCATATGTGTGTGTGTGTATGTGTATGTATGTGTGTATATGTGTGTGTGTGTTTATGTATGTATTTATTTATTTATTTTGCGAAGGAATCTCACTCTTGTTGCCCAGGCTGGAGTGCAATGGTGCAATCTCGGCTCACTGCAACCTCCGCCTCTCGTATTCAAGTGATTCTCCTGCCTCAGCCTCCCAAGTTGCTAGGATTACAGGCTCCCGCCACCATGCCTGGCTAATTTTTGTACTTTTAGTAGAGATGGAGTTTCACCGTGTTGGCCAGGCTGGTCTTGAACTCCTGACCTCAGGTGATTCGCCCACCTTGGCCTCCCTAAAGTACTGAGATTATAGGCATGAGCCACCGTGCCTGGCCACCCTTATATATATATATTTTAAAAAGATTAATTAACCAAATGGTTTAGAGTTTTACAAATATCATTCTTGAGTAAACTCATTGAGATTAAATCTTACTTTCTTTTGTCACTGAATCACCAGAAACAAGCCAAGAGAGTTGATAGTATGTTCTGTGGAATAAAAGCAAAAGCTGACATATCAACCAGACAAACACAACCAAACAATGAATTAAGTAATGATCTACTTCATTGCCTATAACAGCTAATGCTTTGGGTATCCGTGTGTCACTAAAAAACCATTTGTACTTTGTGTATAAGCAGTATTGGCTATGTTTTCTGTAAAAAACTAACATGATCACTGTAGTAGATTTGGAAACCAAAAAACAGAACATCATTATAATTTTACTATCTTAACATAATGTTACCATTTTTTATTTAGTTTATTTTTTTACTTACAGTCGCATAGGCAATTTTGTGGGGTTTTTTTTAAGATTTAATGTTAGCATTAACATTTTACCATGTTTTATAAGAAAAGTTTTAGTGTATGACTAGAACATTTACTTAACTGTTTTCTCTTATGGAGCATTAGGTTGCTTCTATTTTTTTTTTTTTTTCGTTTTAGGAATAATAAAATGAATATTTTTAACATTTGCCTTTTTCAAAACATTACCCTCTTTATGATTTTTTAAATATTTTGATGCTAATTTACCTTAAGTCCTTCTTTGCTTTCTGAAGGAATAAAATCATAATTCTCAGCACAAGAGAGATTTTAGGGTGAGTGCTGTGGCTCACAGCTATAATTCCAGCACGTTGTGAGGCTGAAGTGGAGTATTGCTGGAGCTCAGAAGGTTGAAACCAGCCTGGGCAACATAGCAAGACCTCGTCTCTACTAAAAGTTAAAGAAAAAAAACATCAGTCAGGCATGGTGGCACAGTGCCTGGAGTCCCATCTACTTGGGAGGCTGAGTGAGAGGATCGCTTGAGCCCAGTAGAGCAAGGCTCTAGTGAGCTACTTTTGTGCCTCTGCATTCCAGCCTGGGTGACAGAGCAAGACCCTGTTTCCAAAAAAAAAAAAAGAAATTTTATGTTTTATTATGTATGAATCCTCCCCTGTTCATTCATTCATTATCAGAATGCATCTAGTTGAATCAGTGAACATTTAATATGATGTGGAGTGACAAATTTTTATTTTTACTTTTTTTTGAGAGAGTCTCGCTCTGTTGCCCAGACTGGAGTGCAGTGATTTGATCTTGGCTCACTGCAACCTCTGCCTCCTGGGTTGAAGCCATTCTCTTGCCTCAGCCTCCTGAGTAGTTGGATTACAGGCACGTGCCACCACGCCAGGCTGATTTTTGTATTTTCAGTAGAGACAGGGTTTCACCACGTTGGCCAGGTTGGTCTTGAACTCCTGACTGTAAGTGATCCGCCTGCCTCTGTCTCCCAAAGTGCTGGTATTACAGGCATCAGCCATCGTGTCTGACGAGTCTGCGTAGTTTTTAACATCAAATGCATCCCTATATTTCCCATTCTCAGGGAATAATGTATACTAACATCAGTCCTCAGAAGTTCCAGTATGGGATTTGATTAAAATACTTAATTACAAACAGGATTATTTCTTTCATCCATAAATAGTTGTAATTTGGAAAGCAGTAAAATATTAAGACTTGGAATTAACTGTTCTTGAGTCAAGCACTCTCACTTTATTAAAATCTCTTAATGATGTTTGCTATTATTATTTTAAAAATTTAATTATAGAATTAGCATTATCTAACTTTTAATTTTAAATAGATTTGATCATGGTCTTGCCACTTTTGGCAGAGCTAAGCATAGTTAGATTAACATTCTCCTGAGTGATTCTCTTTTTTATAGGGTTAATGGAAGATTAGATTTCTGATTGCTGATAGGATATCATTTTTGAATCCCATCAGAATCCCATTTCTGGAGTCTCTGCCCTGCCACTTCTTAGATGTGTGACTTTGAGCAAGCTATTATTCTGTAAGCCCAAGTTTTCCCATTTGTAAAGGTTGGGGAAGAATACCTGTTTGTCAAGATTGTTGTGAGTTTTACTTAAGAATTTGAGCCAGGGTAGTAGGTAGTCAGTATGAGATGGTAATCAATGGTAGGTGATAAGTAAGATGCAGCTATTACTTAACCAACAATATCAAGCTTAAGTTAACCTTTTGGGTTTTTGTTGATTTTAAAATGTAAAAGTTATGATTTAAGTATAAATAGTAAACCATGTAGTTTGTGAAGATTTTTGCTTTAGAAGAATCAAACAAGAAATAATTATGTCATATCTTCATACTCATGTTTCTTACAGGCTTTAGTTTATTACTGGATGTGTTTTGTGCTCTACATGGACCAAGAGAAAAATGTGTTGAAATTCTGAGGAGTGGCCACTTGTTAGCTATCTCACCAGGTGGAGTTCGAGAAGCCCTAATTAGTGATGAAACTTACAACATTGTATGGGGTCATCGCAAAGGCTTCGCTCAGGTTGCAATTGATGCAAAAGTGGTAAGTTGTATAAAATTAATTATTAAAGTAAAGCTTAGTCAGATTTAAAATACATGGTTAAGTAATGAGCCAAAGTGTATAAGAACTTAGACACTTTCACTGCAATACTTTAAAAATTAGTACATAGGCCAGGTGCGGTGACTCATGTCTGTAATCTCAGCACTTTGGGAGGCTGAGGCGGGCGGACCACGAGGTCAGGAGTTTGAGACCAGCCTGGCCAACATGGTGAAACCTCGTCTCTACTAAAAATACAAAATTAGCTGGGCATGGTGGTGCATGCCTGTAATCCCAGCTACTCGGGAGGCTGAGGCAGGAGAATTGCTTGAACCTGGGAGGTGGAGGTTGCAGTGAGCTGAGATCGCACCACTGCACTCCAGCCTGGGTGACAGAGCGAGACTCTCTTTCAGAAACAAAAAAACAACAACAAAAAAAACATGACTGGAGAATTTGAATGTCATTTTGTTCTTTTATTTTGGCTTTGGAAAGTATTGCCTAGCCTTTTGGTCTCCATATTGTACTTTAGCCTATGAAACACTTATCTATTACCTATGGAATGTTTCTCCTTTGGTTTCTGTTTAATTTTGATTGTCAGAAAAGAAGTTATGTTTGATAGAGTATTGTTCTTTTCCAGGCCAGTTAAAGACATATTGTCAGTAACTTAGTTTTTTAGTTGTATAGGAAAATGAATTATGGCACATTTTAGCTTAATTAGCCAAGTCTTAAGCACTGACGTAGAAAACAAAAAAACCTAGGCTATATGAAATAGATATACCCCGACACTTCAAAAGGATGCTACGCAGTTATACAAAATTAAAGAATAATACAATGTATCCCACTTAGAAAACAATGATAAAAAGCTAAAATCCTACATCAAAGATAAGCGTAGTTTTCAAGTTTATATTTTCAAAGAATATTGCTTCAAAGTTAAGATAAGATGACAAATAGATTTATAAACCGACATAAATATGCGCATGGGATTCTAATTCCTCTTCTTTAGGTTTAGCATTTTCAAGCACATCATTGCTTGAAGAAGACTGAAGGGATAAATGATGATAGAGAGAAAGAACTCCTTTCTAATCTTGCGAGTTTCCCATAATAATTAAAATAATCTAAATAATTAATTGAGATTTGTATATACAAACTTCAGAAGTTTAAGAAATACCTTTCATAAAGTTTAAATAACAAACAGAATCTTATATTGTTTGATAATATTGTGCCACCCTAAACATCTCATAGCACTTTTAAACTCCTTTATCTTGTACTCTATTCAGTAAGGAGGTGACGCATATAATATCGCAGTGTTGCAGATGAGGAGACCCAGGCAAGAGAGATGGAGGATGAAGGGATCTGCACCCTCGCAAGGCAGCAGCAGAGGCAGAGCACACAGTTCAGAACTCGAGGCAACTGTACTGTTGCCATTCCTGACTACACAATTGCACAGTGAGTCTGTCTGACATCCGAGACTGAGGGGCTTCCCAGATAGCGTGAGGGAAGACCTTTCAGTAATATATATAGTAGACGAGACGAGGTTGTAAGTGGGCACAAGTATGCCGCATGCTGGAAATGCCTTAAAGAGCGCGGTAAAGGCTGGTGAACAAAATTAAGGCTATTGTACAGGATGTCAACGCACATTTAAACGATTGTGACATGAGGAATAAAATTAAGAGGGGAAAAGGGCCTGATGTAAGGCAAGTTCAGGCAAATATTGGTAGAACTATATATGGGTTTATTTGAAAGTGACAGACTTTTCGATAAATCAATCAGCGCCTGATTTTGTGTAATTCTTGAGACTTTGACCTTTTGATACAGAAGCTTTCAGCTAATTTCATGTTAAATAAGTGAGGAGAAAACAGGCCCATTTAATTGTAAATAAAATAGGCAGATATATAACAGAAAATAATATTTGTTTTCAATAAAATTATATTAATCTACTCTCACTTTATCCATAAAAAGGCTTGAGATAGAGATACATAGTTATTATTTATGCCCCATGTTTTGCTGAAGAACGTGAGGCTTAAACATGGTAAAGGTAAACTTGTACAATGGCTACGAGTAGAAATAAACGAAGAAAACATTTTTAGGACAGAGTTAAGACCGTCAGACCCGGCAATAATAGTTTTTTAAATATACATTCTAGCTGGACATGGTCATGCTGTAATCCGCAGGCACTTCGAGGCGCGAAGGGCAGCGAGGATCACTTGAGGCGCAGGAGTTGCGAAGACGCAGCCTGGGCAAGCATGGTGAGCCGCCATCTCTGCTAAGAGTACCTAAAAATTAGCTGGGGCATGGTCTTAGCTACTCAGGATAACGAGGTTGGAGGATGAGCTTGAGCTTGGAGGGCAGAGGTTGCAGTGAGGCCAAGATTGTGATGTGGGCTCAGGCGTGGGGCGAGCAGGCAGGGCTGCTGCCCAAAAAAATATATGAAGTACATAACCTTTCTCTCTCTCTCTGCATCTCCTCTCTGCTTGCCCCCCACTCTTACAGCACATACATATAGGACAGCATTTATACTAAGTAAAGCAATTGATTGACTATGCTTGCTGATGCAATCTCCTTTGTGCTACAAAGTATGCTAAAAGAAGGATGAGGGCTGAGGCGGGCAGATGACTTGGGTCAGGAATCCAGAGCCCAGCCTGGGCCCAACATGGTCAAACTCTGTCTTACGAAAACAAAAGAAAACAAAAAAAAAAAAAAAGAAAAAAAAAAAAAAAAAAAAAAACACAACCACACAAAAAAATTACGTTGGGTGTCGGTGGTGCATGCCTGTAATCCGCAGCTAGCAGGGAAGGGCGGAGGCCAGTAGAACACTTAAAGCCGCAGAGAAGGCAGAGGTTTGGGCAATGAGCCTAGATGCATGCCACTGCAGCGGCCAGCCCTGGACAACAGAGCACCGCTCATCTTAAATGAGAAGGAATCGAATACATTTATATTCGGGAGGATCAAGTTGGGTAGGAGTAATGCTTGGGCTTTAAGGAGAAAGCTTGAGTGCGCCAAGTGTAGAAACACGCATATTCCGCAGAGCTATAGTGGGGCATACTGAGCTGCTAGGGCGTAACGCTTTCTTTACTTTCCACGTGGGCGGCTTAGAAATGTCGCAGCTTCTGAGGAGGAGGCTCTTTAAGGAATGATGATTTCAGCAGAAAAGTCTTTATAAAGTGGCATAGCATGAAAAAAAAAATACCAGGGATGCGGGATGGCATGGCCAGTCAGTAGATATACAACCAGGCATACTGGTTGGAAAGTGGCAAATGGTATATGGCATGAGCTGAAATATTTCTGTTTCTTCTTGGACAGTTTTCGGTTCTCAATTCTAAAGACATTTTATAAGCTAAGTTTAAACATTGGAATTCTCAGCTACGCCTGAATATGTATGTATTTAGTAACTAATGTTTAGTTGTTAACAAAACAAGTAGTAGACTTTCGCGATAATAGAGTCAATAATATGAATTATATACATCATTATATAATAATACATAATAGTGATTATTATTAAGAGGCCAGTGGATGGCTCATGGCCTGTAATGCGCCCACCCCACCCCCCATAACTCCACTTGGAGGCTGAGGCGGAGGATCGCCTGAAGCCAGTTCAGACAACCTGAAGCACACAAGGGCGCCCATCTTCTACAAACAAGGGCAATAAACTATATTTACTTATATGTATAAATAATTCAGTGTATTTTATCTTCTTTATCTTCTTGTGTTTTAGCTTTATGAGTTAACTCTATCAAATTTTAATTTCTTCATTTGACTGCTCTTTTTTATTATTTTTTTTGAGACAGAGTCTTGCTCTGTCACCCAGACTGAAGCACAATGGCGCGATCTCTGCTCACTGCAACCTCCGCCTCCCAGGTTCAAGTGATTCTCCTGCCTCAGCCTCCCGAGTAGCTGGGGTTACAGACACCAGCCACCACGCCTGGCTAATTTTTGTACTTTTAGTAGAGATGGGGTTTCACCATGTTGGCCAGGCTTGTCTCGAACTCTTGACCTCAAGTGATCCACCTGCCTCGGCCTCCCAAAATGCTGGAATTACAGGCGTGAGCCACCATGCCCAGCGCTGACTGCTTTTCTTTACCTAACTTCTCCCCTTTTCCTAACTGATTTTGAGATTGCTGCTGTCTACTTCTGACTTTGTATTCAGAGAGTACAAATTAATTCATTTAGCAGCATTGTCTCTGTTTAATTCCTCCGTCTCACTTTCTTTTAGCACCTAGTGGATTCCAGGCACTGTTCTAGGTGCTATACAGCAGTGAACAAAACAATGTCCCTGCAGTATATTAGGCATCTTCCTTCTGGTGAGAGGAGAGAGATATCAAACGATTGGTTAGTTATATGTGAAGTAGTAGGTTTTATGAAGGCTTTGCCTGTAGTCTCTTTCCTTCAGTCCACTGTATTTTACTGTTTTCCAAAGCTTAGTAGGAATGACTTTTAAGATATCAGCTTATTTAAATATCTCACTCATTAAGCAGGTAATTTGGTATTAGGCATTTACTCATGGTTGACTGTAAGTAATATAATATTCCCCCAACCAAAATTTTATCTATTCTGAAGCATCATTTAATTCAGTATATTATGTATATTTTCAAGTGTTTCAATTTTTTATCTACTTCAGTATTCACAGTGGCATAACCTCTTTACATATCAATACTTCATTATTTTATATGTATTTAAGGTCTTCATTATTAAAAAACATACTGAATCATTGATATTTTTGGAAAATAAAAATCATGAACTTATTAGCAGAAATTCTCTAACATCAAACAATTATGGAGAATTCTTTTTTTTTTTTTTTTTGAGACGGTGTCTCGCTCTATTGCCCATACTAGAGCCCAGTGGTGTAATCGTGGTTCGCTGCAACCTCTGCCTCCTGGTCTTAAACAATCCTCCCACCTCAGCCTCCCAGGTAACTGAGACTACAGGCACATACCACCACACCCGGATAATTTTACATCTTTTTGTAGAGACAGGGTTTTGCCATGTTGCCTAGGCTGGTCTCAAACTTCTGGGCTCAAGTGATCCACCTGCCTTGGTCTCCCAAAGTGCTGGGATTACAGGCACGAGCCACTGCACCCGGCCAAATTCTTTAATATATGTGCTTTTCCTTTTTGTCTATGTGGTTGAGTCTTCTAGTTACTTTTCATTGATGTTGAGTATTTTAGATTTAATAGACTCACAAAAAATTGTACCAATTCCATGACAGCATCTTGCCAAAACTTGTCATTTAAATATACATAAATTTCCCTTTGGAGCCAGGTACAGTGACTCACGCCTATAATCCTAACACTTTGGGAGACTAAGGTAGGAGGATTGCTTGAACCTGGGAGGTTGAGGCTGCAGTGAGTCATGATCACACCACTGCAATCCAGCCTGAGCCACAGAGTGAGACTCTGTCCCCAACTCCCCCTGAAAAATTCCCCTTAGAATCCCTGCTTGCAACTTTTCTCCAGTGAGCATACTATTCAGTAGCCCACTAAAGCCAATTCAGTTTACCACATTCATTTTAAAATTGTAATCTCTATTTTGAGTTTCAAGGTTTTATGTGAAATGTTAGGAAAATTGGTCAATGAAATATATATTACCACTGGAGGGTAGTGTTTCCAATTTCTATTTTTACAAATGATCAAGTTGAATTTAGTTGATAAACCAATCGTGTGCTTTTATTTTAAAAATATTTTGTTTTCGTAATATCAAACAGGCCCTCAAAAGTTTGCATAATCACTTTGTGATCCCCCACACTCCCATGCTAATAAATGTGTATACCTTTTCTCTTTCTCCTATGCCAGTACTAACCAGACCCAACCCTGCTTAGCTTCTGAGATCAGACAAGATTGGGCATTGTAGGGAGACCCCCTGAAACTATTGCTACAGAATAAAAGACGAAA
>NW_016823575.1:416109-430853 GCF_001698545.2 Rhinopithecus bieti
AGATAATGAATCTTCTTTGTGATTCTATATTCACTTTTTTTAGTTCCGATTCATATGTTTTTTAATTACAACGTAATTTTTAAACTATTTGGGCTGTTGAGTCCTACAAGGAAGTCTTTTGAATTATTATCTTTAGAAAATTGATATACTGTTAAGACGTTTTTCGTTTAAAGTCCAAATGATAACTAGTTTTAAGTAATGGCAGTTCTTAATGCTCTATTTTTGTTGAGAGTATCATATACATACTGAAGTTCTTCAAATGGGCTTTTAAAAACTTTACAGTGAGGCTGGGTGCGGTGGCTCATGCCTGTAATCCCAGCACTTTGGGAGGCCGAGGTGGGAGGATCACCTGAGGTCAAGGGGTTGAGACCAGCCTGGCCAACATGGAGAAACCCCATCTCTACTAAAAATACAAAATTAGCTGGGCATGGTGGCGGGTGCCTGTAATCCCAGCTACTTGGGAAGCTAAGGCAGGAGAATCACTTGAACCCAGGAGGTGAGGGTTGTGGTGAGCCAAGATTGTGCCATTGCACTCCAGCCTGGGCAACAAGAGTGAAACTCTGTCTCAAAAAAAAAAAAACAAAAAAAAAACTTCACAGTGAATTAGCTAGTTTATTGTTTTAAACCATGGTGACAAGGTTTAGAATACATTTACAAAGTATCCCAACAGTCTCGTTCACTCACCCCAGAAGTTACAGCTTTAAAAATGGATGACAATATGATATTGAACTAAGATGAACTACCTAAGGAAATAGCATATTTGTTATCTTTGGTTTGTCACTTCTTGTTCTTTTTAAAAATATTTTGCACCATAATACATTTACACTGGAACGTTCTTTTTACCTATCCTTTATTTATCGATTTTAAAAATCAGATTTTAATATAGTTATAGCAATGTTAATGATTGGGTGTGCTCATGGAATACTATGCAGCCATAAAAAAGGATGAGTTCGTGTCCTTTGTAGGGAGATGGATGAAGCTGGAATCCATCATTCTCAGCAAACTATCCCAAGGACAAAAAACCAAACACTGCATGTTCTCACTCATAGATGGGAATTGAACAATGAGAATACTTGGACACAGGAAGGGGAACATCACACACTGGGGCCTGTCATGGGGTGGGGGGAGGGGGTGATAGCATTAGGAGATATACGTAACATAAATGACAAGTTAATGGGTGCAGCACACCAACATGGCACATGTATACATATGTAACAAACCTGCACGTTGTGCACATGTACCCTGGAACTTAAAGTATAATAATAAAAAAATGATTAGGTGTGCTTTTTCTTTGCAATACCTGTTTTCTTATTTTGAAATATTCAGCTTATTGTACCCTATGGTTTGCATATTATATTTAATTGATTATATTACATATTCCTAGCATTATTTGCTTTGTTTTGCTTTTTATCCTAGCACTATTATTATTAGTGTTCCTATCCACTTACAAGTCCCCTTCTGAAGAGCTTTAAACTGCCCTTGTTTCTTATATGTATAACATTGCCATTTTGTTGGTACTGCATTCTGTTTTTTAAGTCTTACTTTTTTCCCTTTTTATCAGATTTAAAGTGGAAAGGAAGATTGATGAGATCTTTAACTTTCATGGTGGATTTATTTCATCTATCTATCTATTTATGTATTTTGAGACAGAGTCTCTCTCTGTTACCCACACTGGAGTGTGGTGGCATGATCTCGGCTCACTGCAACCTTCACCTCTCAGGTTCCAGTGATTCTCCTACCTCAGCCTCCAGAGTAGCTGGGACTACAGGCATGTGCCAGCACGCCTGGCTAATTTTTATATTTTTAGCAGAGACAAAGTTTTGCCATGTTGGCCAGGCTGGTCTTGAACTCTTGACCTCATGTGATCCACCACCCTTCAGTCTTCCAAAGTGTTGGGATTACAGGTGTGAGCCACTATGCTCGGCTTATTTCTTCTAATTTTTTCCTGGCTAATTTATTTAGAATTTAGTGGCAAATCAGAAATTATTCCAGAAGTTTTGTTTATTTATTCATTTTGCCTGTGCTTTTTTTTTTTTTCACTTTTTTTCACTTTAAAGTTGAATATTCCAAAAACTAGTATCTAGTGATTTTGTGTGTGTGTGTGTGTGTGTCCTGTAGGATAGGGTGTATTCTGTGTTTTGATGTGTAAGCAATACTTTCAACTTTTGGTACAATCCATGACTGTGTGTTCCATATGGCCTGCCTATTTTGGATTCCTATGATGATATTTTAGATTTTAAAAAAATTTAGTCCATCAGTTTATTTTACATTATTACCACTTTTATTTAATCCTGATAAATTTCATATTTGGTCATTAGTATTAGTAGTTATTTGCTTTGATGTGTTTTTCCTAATTTATAATAATGTTTTGTCTTTACCTAGTTTATTTTGCATTATAGTCTCATATTTACATAAATTTATTCTTCCTTTTTTTGGTCTTTTATTTATCGAAGTTACTTATTTGTGAGTCTCTAGACTTTTTCACCTCTAGTAGTTTGGTAGCAGTTTAACCTTTGTTTTGCAATAATAGTAACTTGTTTGCCTTTTAAATTACTGTATTTTATTTTATTTTTTCATTTTTTACTTATTTTGTTAAATTTCTATACTTTTAAAAGCTCATTAAAAAATAATTAATAGACTTTTTTGGGGGGCATTTTTAGGTTTATAGAAAGTACAGAGAGTTCTCATAAATCTCCTCACCACCCCCCAGTTTCTCCTATTTTTAATATCTTGCATTGGTGTGATATATTTGTTATAATTGATGAAAACTCTTCTTTTAAAAAATTGTATGAATTGCCAAGAAATGATACTTTTTGCCACCTTCCTGTAAGTTCTACATAATTAATTTGAAAGTTTACAATTACATGATCAGAATACTTAACAAGTTAAGATGATTGTGTTTACTCTAAAACAGGGTTATTTAGGTGGCTTTATGAAAAATTCCGCTATCCATTTGCTCCAATGTATGGAGGTTTTCCAGTGAAGTTACGGACCTATTTAGGTGACCCCATTCCGTATGACCCAAAAATAACAGCGGAAGAATTAGCTGAAAAGGTAAATTGCTTTTCTTTTTTAGTTTTAGGACAGATTTTATTTTCAATTATTATATTTTGAATGTCGCCGATTTATTTTTATATTCTACAAGCATGTCTAGGTCATTGGTTCTCAACCAGAGGTGATTGTACCCCCTAGGGAACATTTGCTAATCTCTGGAGACTTACTGTCACTACAGGCAGGAGTTGGGGTGTGAGGGGGTGCTACAGACATTTAATGGGTGGGGACCAGGGATAGAATTTATGGTAACCTATAGGATAGGAATATATTTCTATGCATAGGATTTTGGAAATATTGGACTGGAGTTTGGGAGAAAGTCAGAATTAATGATGGAGATTTCAGTCATTTGCACTGAGACAGTTACTTAAGCCATGAGCTTTATAAGGCAGGTGAGAGAGAAAGAAAAGTGCTGAGAACAGACTGCAGGAGATATAGCACTGAAGGAGAAGGCCAAGGAAGAAGTGCCAGAGCTGACTGAAAGGGAACTGGCAGAGAGGTAAGAGAACAAGTAAATTTGTGTGACAGAAGTCAGCAGGTAAGGTTTTAGTAAAAAATGGGAATGGTCAGTAATACTAGTTTTTGAAAAGAGATGAAGGAAGATGAAGAGGAGAAAAGCCTACCCACCTTGTAATTATACTTTCAGAGAGCATAAAACTATAAAAAAAAAAAAAATCCAACAAATGTCATGTTCTCTTTTTCTTTTTTACCCTATTCTTGTTAAATGCAATAAATGTCATGTTAACTGAATCACTTAGAAAATGGGATGAATGGGCCATGCTTGGTGGCCCACACTTGTAATCAGATCACCTTGGGAGGCTGAGGTGGGAAGACCTGAGGCCAGGAGGTCAAGGTTACAGTGAACTATGATTGTGCCACTGCATGCCAGCCTGGGCAACAGAGTAAGACACTGTCACTCAAAAAGTAAAATGGGATGAATGTATTTTGATTATGATTTTTATATAGTCTTTGGTGTATGTATAGTTTGATTTATTTTGAAAATATAAATTATGGTAAAAACACATATTATGGTAAAACATATGGTAAACACATAATATGGTAAAACATAGTAAAACAAATTATTCTGAAAACACGTACATGTACTGTCTTAACCATTTTAAAGCATACAGTTCAGTACTATTAAGTACATTCACATTGTTGAGCAACAGATCTCTAGAATTTTTTCTTCTTGCAAAATGGACTATACCTATTGAACACCAACTTCCCATTTCCTCTTCCTCCAGCTCCTAGCAACCAACATTCTCCTTTTCTAAGACTTTGACCACTTTAGATACCTCATATGAGTGAAATCACATGGTGTTTGTCTTTTTGTGATTGACTTATTTCAGTTAACATAATGTCTTCAAGGTTCATCTATGTTGTATCATGTGATGGGATTTCCCTCTTTTCTTTCTTTCCTTTTTGATACAGTCTTACTCTGTAACCCTGACTGCAGTGCAGTGGTGCAATCTCGACCCACTGCAACCTTTGTCTCCCAGATTCAAGTGATTCTTGTACCTCAGCCTCCCAAATAGCTGGAATTACAGACACGCGCCACCAGTTTGTACTTCTTTACTTGGTACAAGTCTATACTTTTTTGCTTTATATACTCAAAGTCTATGCTTTTTTACTTGGTATTTAACTCCTTTCATGATTTAATTGAAATTAATTTTAAAGCCTTACCTCACCCACCTTTTGAATACCTGAAACTCCAGCCAAACTGGCTAACTCGCCATTCCTTACAGTGGTTTTCCTGTTCTCTTTTCTCCTCATGCTCCTTCCTTTACCATTATTAGAATATTATGGGTCCTTGGAGACCCGCACCAAACAGTACCCTGTTCATGTGTCCTCCCCTGCTCACTGCCCACCCAGTGGGTTCTCAGGTCTGAACTTCTGAACACTTTCTTTTCATACTTCAGATGATACGCATCACCAATGATCTCACATTTTAGTTACTTTGTACTTGATTCTTCCTTTTAAGTTATGAGCTCCTTGAGATTAGAGACTTGTTTCACTAATATTATGATTTCCAAAGCACCTAATATTTTTTGAATGAATGAATAAAATTCTAGAGGTACACTTAATACACATCACAGAACATAACCTATGTGCCAGTCACTATGTTAAGTACCTGAAGATGTCCCTTCAGTTTCATGTAATCCTTATAACTGTGTGAAGTAGTTCTCATTTTACAGGTATGAAAACTGTGGTTTAGAGGGGCATTTTTTTGTTTGTTTGTTTTGCTTTGTTTTGAGATGAAGTTTCATTCTTGTTGCCCAGGCTAGATTGCAATGGTGCAATCTTGGCTCACTGCAACCTCCACCTCCTATGTTGAAGTGATTCTCCTGCCTCAGCCTCCCAAGTAGCTGGGATTACAGGCATGTGCCACCATGCCTGATAATTTTGTGTTTTTAGTAGAGATGGGGTTTCACCATGTTGGTCAGGCTGCTCTCGAACTCCTGTCCTCAGGTGATCCACCCACCTCAGCCTCCCAAAGTCCTAGGATTACAGGTGTGAGCCACCATGCCCAGCCAAAGGGGTGTATTTTTAAAGTACATCTTTGGCCTAGTGTTTATTAATCTTCTTTAAAGGTTAAAGTCTAAAAAAGTATATATGTGTGTACCATGAACTATGTAAATACATATATCAGAATTTTAAATAGCCATAAACCAATTTAAAAATAAAAATTGGCCAGGCATAATGACTCATGCCTGTAATCCCAGCACCTTGGGAGGCCAAGGCAGGAGGATCTCTTGAGTCCAGGAGTTCGAGACCAGCCTAAGCAACACAGTGAGACCCTGATATAATTGTTCAGTATATATGGTGATAAAAGAAAACATACATTAGTGTTTACTAATAGCTGGAAAGAACTAAGTCTTCCATTTGCCTACCTGAAAATTTTCTACTTTTTTTCCTTTTAATTTTTTTTCTTTAAGTCCCCTTTAATGTTTATCATATACAAGGCATTGCTGTGCTTAATGCTGGAGAAATACTAAGACGTATCTTAAGGAGCTTACAGTCTGCTATAGAAAAAAGACCCGTGTACAACAACAATAATTCAAGGCTTAATAAAATAAGTATAAGAAATGTGCTGCAGCCAGGCACGGTTTCCCATGCCTGTAATCCCAGCACACTGGAAGGCCAAGGTGGAAGTATTGCTTGGGCCCAGGAGTTTGAGAACAGCCTGGGAAACATAGTGAAACCCCATCTCTATAAAAAAAAAAAAAAAAAAAGAAAAGAAAAAAGAAAAATATATATGCTTCGGGTATACTGAGAAGGAAAGCATTAATTCTTAGGGGTGACGGGAGGTAAATCAATC
Source organism: Rhinopithecus bieti (assembly GCF_001698545.2). Classification (NCBI taxonomy): domain Eukaryota; kingdom Metazoa; phylum Chordata; class Mammalia; order Primates; family Cercopithecidae; genus Rhinopithecus; species Rhinopithecus bieti. The sequence continues at coordinate 422,480 of NW_016823575.1, forward strand.
TATATTAAGATCTACTAACAATAACTTTTATTTTCTTAATAGACGAAGAATGCTGTTCAAGCTTTGATTGATAAGCATCAAAGAATACCAGGAAACATTATGAGTGCTTTGTTAGAACGTTTTCATTGATAATAAAGGGTCAACTAGAAGATGATTTCATACATTTATATTTATATTAAGTGTTTGTATCTAAGGTACTGTCTTCTGAATTTTGTAGGTCCTATAATTAGTATTTTTTTAAAAAATCATGTTAGTAAGCATCTTTCACAGAATTCATTGGTTTAAAATTGTATTGTCAAATTTGTTTTTGCTATTGTGTCAAATACTAACAAATTACACACCTAATAATTCAGAAAAATGTTTTATTTGTAAATTCCTAATAATGTATGCTAAACATATAGATTCTTAAAGTTAAGTTTATTAATAACAGCAGTTTAGGTTAAACAAACATTCCTGGATAATGCATTAAATTTCTGTATCTGTTGCCCTGACCTGATTTTGATAGATGGCATAAGCTAGGGGTTAGTATAGTTGTTTAAATTAGAAAAAAAGTGCTGTTTTCTGCGCCTCATTCCCTTAATGACCTTGGGCAAGTCATGTAATGTTTTTGTGCCTCAACAATTCACTTTTTAAAAACATGATCGTATGGTGAATGATATTATTTTGTTATTTATATTTGCTGTGATTGATAACTATTGAACCAAAATTATAATTAATTTAAACAATGTCAAAATCCTTTAGGAGTTATGTATATATTTTCTCCATTATGTGTTTAAATTATGTCTTCAGATATCATATCCAGTTGCCAAGCACAATGAAAAAGATGTATTATTTTTTAAATTGAATAAAAAAGAAATTAGGAAAATAAAATTTCTTATTATTTTAGTATGATATTTTTAACAAGAGTCTATAAGCAAACAATATAGGGTGTGCTGTGCATTGTCACCCCTATACTATGGTCTTAATAACGCCAGTTAAAAATCACTGTTGTGCTCTGCATTTTGTGTGTTAGAAGCTGATTCTAAGCTGAGGAAAGCAGAGTTCTCTACTTTTGCTCACTATTGAGGCTTACCCAGTTTGACTCTGCGGCCAATTAAGTGGTTTATTGCTTCAATAAAAATATACTTGAATGATAAATTTATTTATTTTGTTTTGTTTTGTTTTATTTAGAGATGGGGTTTTGCCGTGTTGGCCAGGCTGATCTCGAACTCCTGACCTTAGGTGATCCACCCGCCTCAGCCTCCCAAATTGCTGGGATTACAGGTGTGAGCCACGATGCCTGGCCTGAATGATAAATATATGTGAACACAGAGCCCAATGAAAATTAATGATTTTCAATTTGTCTTTTGAAAATGAATTTAAGTATTATTTAAACAGAAAAGTGTCAGAAATCAAATACAGTATCTCCCTCTCCCTTTTTTAAATGTTAAATTACTAGAGTTTTGTATAGCTTTTGTATTGTGTGTATTTATGATATGTGAAATGTGTATAAAATTAAACAATGTGAAAATAAACCTGAGTTGCAGTTAATTTTCTTGTGAAATTACATGTGACATTTTTAAAATCTTTTTTTTTTTCTTTTCTGAGATGGAATCTTGCTCTGTCTGTTGCCCAGGCTGGAGTGCAGTGGCGCTGTCTTGGCTCGCTGCAACCTCCGCCTCCAAGGTTCAAGCAATGCTCCTGCCTCAGCCTCCTGAGTAGCTGGGATTACACAAGTGCGCCACCACACCTGGCTAATTTTTGTATTTTTAATAGAGACAGGGTTTCATCATGTTGGCCAGGCTGGTCTTGAACTCCTGGCCTCAGGTGATCCGCCCACCTCAGGCTCCAAAAGTGCTGGGATTACAGGTATGAGCCACTGTGCTCACCCTAATCATTTTAAATTGATTTTTTTTTTTGTACTCTTTACACATTTCTCACCTAGAATCATATTCTTTTATCTAACCACAATGAAGAAACCTCACTTTCCAGTATAATAAATATATTTTAATTTTGTGGTCAATGAGAAGAGTCAATTAATAATTACTTGCAGTTTCTTCCCCCCAGCAGTGAGAAGTGTTTGGTTCAAAATTGATGAAATATTTCAGAATGAATGAATAAATGATCATAAAATGAATGAGAAATTTGTTTTGGGTCAACTATTGAGTTTTAACGACTGAAGTTAGCCAGGAGTGGTCGCGTGAACCTGTAGTCCAGCTACTTGGAAAGCTGAGGCAGGAGGAATGCTTGAGCCCAGGCGTTTGAGGCTGCAGTGAGTCGCAATTGTGCCACTGCACAGCCTGGGTGATAGAGCAAGCCCCTGGTTCTGTTCATAAAGACTAAAGAAAGAACAGCATTTATTGCTAATGTGGCAAAAGCTATTATTTTTACAATATTTAAGTTTTACTGCTTTAGTTAAAACTTTTTTTTTTTTTTTTTGAGACAGAGTTTTGCTCTTGTTGCCCAGGCTGGAGTGCAATGGCATGATCTCGGCTCACCGCAACCTCTGCCTCCCAAGTTCAAGCAATTCTCCTGCCTCAGCCTCCCAAGTAGCTGGGATTACAGGCATGTGCCACCACGCCCAGCTGATTTTGTATTTTTAGTAGAGACGGGGTTTCTCCATGTTGGTCAGGCTGGTCTTGAACTCCCGACCTCAGGTGATCCGCCTGCCTCGGCCTCCTCAAGTGCTGGGATTACAGGCATGAGCCACCGTGCCCGGCAATTAAAACTTTTTTTTTTTTTAAACCCTGATATTCAGACTAACATCAGTGCTTCAGATCTTTATCTTTGCTATTTGAGTTTAATTCCCATTTATAAGAGTCAGAGAATATGACTAAATATAGAAATATGGCTGGGCATGATGGCACACACCTGTAATCCCAGCCCTTTGGGAGGATTGCTTGAGGCCAGGAGTTTGAGACCACCTGGGCAACATAACAAGACTCCTTATCAAATAAGTTTTTTTTTTTTTTTTTTTAAATCTGGGTGCAGTGGCTCACACCTGTCATCCTAACACTTTGGGAGGCTGAGGCAGCTGGGTCACTTGAGCCCAGGAATTCAAGACCAGCCTGAGTGAAACCCTGTCTCTACAAAAAAAAACCCACAAAAATCAGCTGGGCATGGTGGCACACACCTGCAGTTACAGCTACCTGGGGGGCTGAGGTGGAAGGTTGAGCCTGCAGAGATGAGGGCTGCAGTGAGCAATGATTGTGCCACTGCACTCCAGCCTCAGCAATAGAATGAGACCCTGTCTCAAAAAAAAGAGAAAAATTAAAAGAAACATAAGTAATGGAAAGAAGGTGTATTAGGGGTTTTTTTCATAATTTTTCTTTCCCTTCTTATCACTTCTATTCATGTGTCTTGACCCTTTTTTGAGGAGTGTTCACAGTCAGAACCTGATGCAAGCATGAAGAGCCTCTCTCCAGAAGCGTAAACGTGGCCCACTTATGGGAAGTTTTCTTACTTTTTTAAAAACTTTCATTCTGAAACAATTCGAAGCTTACAGAAAAGTTGCAATTATAGTGCAGAGTACTCCCATATACTCTTCACCCAGATTAACCAACGTAACATGTCACATTTGTTTTATTCTTTTCACACTCCTGTTGCCCTCGCTGTCTCCACATATATATCTATACTTTTTCTCCTGGATCATCTGATAGTAAATTGCAAATACCATGCCCCTTACTGTTACCTGGACTGTGAGATCATCCATTTATAAAACCACAAGACAATGATTAAAAATAAATCAGGAAATTCTTGATGGACATAATACTACTATCTATAGACCGCATTTAAATTTCACCAGTTGTCTCAGTAATATCATTTATATCAATTTTTCTTCTTGATTCATCCAAGGAAGGATCACACATTGCATTTAGTTTTCCTATTTCTTCAGTCACCTTTAATCTGGAATGATTCCTCAGCCCTTCTTTGTCTTCAATGATAGTGACCTTTTTGGAGAGGAGGGACCATTTATTTTGCAGATAAGCCCTCAGTTTGTTTTTGCCTCACATTTCATTACGAGTTGATTCAGACTATGCATTATTTTAGAAATACAACATGAATGATGCTGCGGCTCTCTCCAGGACGTCACATCAGGAGGCACATATGTTGGTTTGTGTCATTAGTAGTGGCAATAATTTTGATTGCTTGGCTGAGATGGCATTCACCAGGTTCATTCCTTGTAGTTATTATTTTTTTCCCTTTTTAATAAGGAAAATTATTTTGAGATTCTTTGAGACTGTGTACAATCATGCATTGCTTAATGATGGGAATATATTCTAGAAATGCATCATCAGGCGATTTTGTCATTATGTGAACGTCATAAAGTGTACTTACACAAAGCTAAATATATTGCCTACTACACAAATAGGCTGTATGCAACAGCCTGTTGCTCCTAGGCTACAAAACTGTACCGCATGTGACTACTGAATACTGTGGGCAATTGCAACACAATATTTGTGTATCTAAACACAGCTAAACATAGAAAAGGTACAGTAAAAATAAGGTATTATAATCTTATGGGACCACTGTTGACTGAAACGTTACTATGTAGCACATAACTGCATGTAGCTGTTTCTCATCAAACCTTAACTCATTAACTTAGCATCTTTCGAATTGATTCTTGTGTGAATAAATTATTACTAGGGGTTCAAGAGTGTAATTTTCTCTTATCCTATATTTACTAGTTGGCATTCTTTTTTTTCTTTTTTCTTGAGACAGGGTCTCAGTCTATTGTGGGCAGTGGTGTGATCTCGGCTCACGGCAGCCCCCTGGGTTTAAGCAATTCTCATGTCTCTGCCTCCCAAGTAGTTGGGACTACAGGTGTGTTCCACCACACCTGGCTAATTTTTTATTATGTTTGGTAGAGATGGGTTTTTGCCATGTTGGCCAGGCTGGTAGTAGTTGGCATTCTATAAGAAAGAGCATTCCAGTTTCAGTACCGCCCCCACCCCCCAGCCTTTTAAAAATAATTTCAACTTTTAAATTCAGGGGTTATATGTGCAGGTTTGTTACATGGATGTATTGTGTGACTGCATGACTCTGAGGTTTGCGGTATGAATGATCTCATCCTAGTACCTAGGACCCAATAGGTCGTTTATCAGCCCTTAGCCTTTTTCCCTCTCCCCTGTAGCAGTCCCCAGTGTCTGTTGCTTCCACTTTTCTATCTATACTCTCTTTTGTTTTCTCTTTTCTTTTCTTTCTTTCTTTTTTTTTTTTTTTTTTTTTTTTTTTTTTTTTTTTTTGAGGCAGGATCTCACTTGCCCAGGCTGGAGTACAGTGGTGTGATCACGGCTCATTGCTGCCTCTACCTCCCCAGACTCAGGTGATCTTCCCACCTCAGCCACCCGAGTAGCTGGGACTACAGGCATGTGCTGACCCACCAGGCTAATTTTTGTATTTTTTATAGAGACGAGGTTTCATCATATTGCCCAGGCTGGTCTCTAGCCCCTGAGCTCAAGTGATATGCCCCCCCTTAGCCTCCCAAAGTGCTGGGATTACAAGTGCGAGCCATTTATTTATCACTTATAAGTATTTTCCCTCGATATAATTGGGGCATGATTCTTTGACTCATTGGCCATTGGTGATTAAACTCAATCTGTAGCTCTTCTCCCTTCTCCTGAGGTAGGGATAGGGGATGGGGCTGAAACACACACACGCGCGCGCACACACACACACACACACACACACACACCATATTTTGTTTATCTGTTGATGAATGTTTGGGGTGATTGGTGTATAAACGTGTCTGAGTCTCTGCTTTTAATTCTTTTGGGTATATACCTAGAAGTGGTATTGCTGGATCATATGGCAATTCCACATTTAAGTTTTTTTAGGAACCACGTGTAAACCAAAAATAAATTTCTGAGGCCCCTCAACCATCTGAATGGACCAAGGCCATTTTAAAGTTAACCTTCCTCTTGGCCAGGGGCATTTTAAAGTTAACCTGAAAAACTGGTTCAGGCCATGATGGGAACGGTGGGTTGGACATAACTCATTATACCTTCCTCCATTTTGGAATTCAGGAAAAGTCAACCAGCATTAACATCAACACAGATCTTAAGCCTGATTAGAAACATTTATAACCTATTCTCTCTGAAGCCTGCTAGTTGATAAAACCTTGGTCTCCACAACTTTTTACTGTAACGGAGACATTCCTTTCTATTGATAATAACTCTGTTAACAAATTGCCAATCAGAAAAATTAATAATCTACCTATGACCCCCCCATTCCGACTTCTAGTTGTCCTGCCTTTCCAGATCAAATCAATGTAAATCTTACATGTATTGATTGATGTATTATGTCTCCCTAAAATGTATAAAAGCAAATTGTATCCCAACCACCTTGGACACATGTCATCAGGACCTCCTGAGGCTGGCTGTTCACGGGTGCATCCTTAACCTTGGCAAAATTAACTTTCTAAAATGATTGAGACCTCAGATACTTTTGGGTTCACACACCAAACTCTTCCACAGAGACTGTATCATTTTACATTCCCATCAGCGATGCACCTTTACTAGCACTTGTTATTTTCAATTTTTTTTTAACAATAGCCATCCTATGACTAGTGGGGAAGTGGTATCTCACTGTGGTTTTGATTTGCATTTCCCTAATAATTAGTGATGTTGAGGATGTTTTCATGTGCTTGCTGGCCATTTGCATATCTGCTTTCGAGAAATATCTATTTAAGGCCTTAGTCCATTTTTGGATTGGGTTGTTTTGTCGCTGATGTTGAGTTTTTGGAATTCTTTTTTTTTTTTTTTTNAGTAGCTGGGACTACAGGCGCCAGCCACCTCGCCCGGCTAGCTTTTTTTGTATTTTTTAGTAGAGACGGGGTTTCACCGTGTTAGCCAGGATGGTCTCGAACTCCTGACCTCGTGATCCGCCCATCTCGGCCTCCCAAAGTGCTGGGATTACAGGCTTGAGCCACCGCGCCCGACCAAGTTTTTGGAATTCTTTACATACTCTGGATATTAATCTTTTATCAGATATATAATTTGCACATGTTTTCCCCCTTTTTGTAGGTTTTTTATACTTCAGTAATGTCCTTTGATTAATAAAAGTTTTTAATTGTAATGAGATCCAATTTAGCTATTTCTCCTTCTTCTCTCTCTCTTTTTTTGGCTGGTGTTTCTGGTGTCATATCCAAGAAATAATGGCCAAATTCAATTTTATTAAGATTTTCCCTTGTGTTTTCTTCTGAGAGGTTTTAAGTTTTATCTGTTACATTTAGGTCTTTGATTCATTTCAGCTAATTTTTGTGTATAATGTAAAACAAAGATCCAATTTTATTATTTTTCAGGTGAATATCCAGTTTTCCCGGCACTATTTGTTGAAAACACTATATTTTCCACACTGAATGATCTTGGCATTCGACTGAGCATATATGCAAGGGTTTATTTCTGGGCTGGTTTTTTTTTTTTTTTTTTTTGAGGCAGTTTGGCTCTTGTTGCCCAGGCTGGAGTGCAATGGAGCGATGTCGGCTCACCGCAACCTCCGCCTCCCAGGTTCAAGCGATTCTCCGGCCTTAGCCTCCCGAGTAGCTGGGCATGTGCTACTATGCCCGGCTAATTTTGTATTTTTAGTAGAGATGGGGCTTCTCCATGTTGGTCAGGCTGATGTTGAGCTCCCGACCACAGGCAATTCACCCACTTCGGCCTCCCAAAGTGCTGGGATTATAGGCGTGAGCCACCGCTCCTGGCCCTGGGCTGTTTATTCTATTCCATTGGTCTGTATGTTCTTGTGTCAATACCATACTGACCTGATTACTGTAGTTTTGTAGTAAGTTTGGAACTGAGGAAATGTGAGTCTTCCAACTTTGTTTTTAATACAGTGAACACTTCTTCCTCCCCCCGCCCCCACATTTTCCCCCCATATTGTTTTGGCTATTTGGGGTCTCTTGAATTTAAGATAGGTTTTCTATTTCTGCAAAAACAAATAAGCAAAATGCAAGCCATTTGGATTTTGATAGAGGTTGCATTGAATCTGTGGATTGCTTTGGATAGTATTGTCATCTTAATATTAAGCCTTTCAATCCATAAACATGGGTTATATTTTCATTTATTTACATCTTTAATTTCTTCAAGCAGTGTTTTATAGTTTTTAGCATACGAGTCTGTTGTCTCCTTGGTTAAGTCTATTCCTAGATATTTTGATTCTATTGTAAATGTAATAGTTTCTTTCTTTCTCTCTTTCTCCCTTTTTCCTTCCTTCCTTCCTTTCCTCCTTCCTTCCTTCTTTCTTTCCCTTCCTTCCCTTCCTTCCTTCCATCCTTTCTCTTTCTTTCCTTCCTTCCTTTCTCTTTCCTTCCCCTTCCTTCCTTCCTTCTTCCCTTTCTCTCTTTCCCTCCCTCCCTTCCTTCCCTTCCTTCCCTTCCTTCCCTTCCTTCCCTTCC
>NW_016823575.1:433876-439060 GCF_001698545.2 Rhinopithecus bieti
AAAAAAAAAAAAAAAAAAAAAAAAAAAAGGAAATAGACTGCAGCCCCAATGGGCCAACGTTGGATTAAGTGGTGGAATATTTTGTTTGTTTTTTGAGATGGAGTTTCACTCTGTCACCCAGGCTGGAGTGCAATGGCACCATCTTGGCTCACTGTAACCTCTACCTTCTGTGTTCAAGCGATTCTCCTGCCTCAGCCTCCCGAGTAGCTGGGATTACAGGGAAGTGCCACTGCGCCTGGCTAATTTTCGCATTTTCAGTAGAGACGGGGTTTCTCCATGTTGGCCAGGCTGCTCTCGAACTCCTGACCTCAGGTGATCCACCCGCCTCGGCCTCCCAAAGTGTTGGGATTACAGGCGTGAGCCGCAACACCTGGCCTAAGTGGTGGATATTTTAATCCTGGGTAAAGGATGGAATTAGGTTAGAGACTCAATTTAAAAGGGCTCGAGTCCCTCCTAAGAAACAGGGGGTTTAAGGTACCTCTCAGTAAAGGGCAAAGATTCTTGTCTGAAATTAGGTTAGACTCCCAACTTAGGAAGTTAGAGTCCTTCCTAAGATTTAATGGGTTAGAGCCCCCTGTATTCAGTAAAATCCTTCTTGGTTAAAAACAAATTTGGGGCTGAGTGCGGTGTCTCATGCCTGTAATCCCAGCACTTTGGGAGGCCAAGGCGGGTGGATCGCCTGAGATCAGGAGTTTGAGGCCAGCCTGACCAACATGGTGAAACCCTGTCTCTACTAAAATTACAAAATTAGCTGGGGCTGTGGCACATGCCTATAATCCCAGCTACTTGGAAGGCTGAGGCAGGAGAATCACTTGAACCCGAGAGGTGGAGGTTGCAGTGAGCCAAGACTGCGTCATTACCCTCCAGCCTGGGCAACAAGAGTGAAACTCTGTCTCAAAAAAATAAAATAAAATAAAATAATAAAATAAATTTGGCACTATGGGATGCTAATTGCTATTCTCTTTGAATTAATCTGCCTTATGCTCTTTGGTAGTGGCTGTGGGTGACGGGATTAGGCATATACTGGGTCATGGGACACGGGGAGCTTTTTTCTCCCCAAAGAGGGAAATGAGAGCTGATGCAACCACTGGAAAAGATCCCTTTGCGACTGACAAGCAACCTCCTGAACTTTTGATTCAATGTCGCTGCAAGGGGTGGGTTTTCTCTGACCCCTTGGGTTCCTCGCCTTCCCTACCCTGCTGCAGGCATGTATTTGTACCTTTCTCTCCTTTCCCTTTCCTATCTTTTCTGTTACTCAGGGTGACTGTCCACTCTTCATCTTTCTCAGATACCAAAAGTTGAAACTCCCAGTCGGTGGAGGTCATTCCACCCCACTTTGAGTGGATTAAGGATGACGGGGGGCCAATGGGGGCAAGTTTGAGCCTTGCCAAGTCGATACTGGGTGCTGAGTGGGGTAGCTAAGTGTCTACATTTTGTCATATGTATTTTGTTCTGGCTGGGGTTAAAAAATGTTAATTTGGTTCCCCCATGCAGACCATTGGGCAGCATCTTGCAAAATTGGGAGGCTTTTGCCTGTGGTTCCATGAAACACAAAAAGATGTATTTCCTTAGTGATGTGGCTTGGCCCACATGGCCATGGTGCAGCCAGCAGGGTCACTAGGACCACTCAGGGAAAGGGAACCCAGAAACCTGTCATGCTGGCAAAGCATAAGACTTTCTTAACCAGTCAGACTTCTGGCCTCTCAATCTCTCTCTCTCTCTCTTTCTCTCTCTCTCATTTTCTCTCTCACTCTTTCTTTGCAAACTGGTTGAATGAATGATAAAAATCACTATCTCCTCTACAAAATTTTGATTAATGGGAAAAAGGATTTGTGAGACTAGTCTTAGGCTGTAGCAAATCTGGTGTACTTTGCACTATGAATTTGTCTTTGTGTGTAGTTCTGCTATAAAAAGGGTTACCATAGGGTTTAATGTGGGCCTAGGACCCCTATAAGCCTGCTATTCAAGCTGTAGCAGCAAGCTGGTCATTTACAAAGATTGTTGCATATTCCTGAAACAAAAACTAGGTAAATTTTCCTGTCCATCTTGTTTTATGTCCTTGGGAGCTTGACCTTGTGAGTATATGGGGATATTTTTCTTGGTCTCCACTATCTAGAGGGTGAAAATTTTGGGGTTCATGTCAATAGTTGCCCTAAAAATTATAGGCCACTGAAAATTTTGGCCAAAACTTTTGGCCATTGAAATGGCCAAAACTATGATTACTTTTGCACCAACCTAATATCTTGGGCTCTTAAAAGCCTTTGTAAGCTCAGAATTGGCTGCTCTAGGTTCCTTCTGGGAAGGGCAATAAACACTGCCCAGTGCTGTATCTCAGAAGCTAAGGCTTTGCCATTTCACAATGGTGACTTGGGTTCAATTCCTAGCTTAGGGAATGAGTACTTTCTAGTCGATATTTGTGTGACCTTTGCCATTTGTTGATTCTCTTCACCTTCATGAACAACAACCTCTGACTTTCCAGCTTGAATTTTCCTTTCTCTGAGCTACCTTTGAAGATTCTAGATCTTGTAAAAACTGCTTACCACCTCTTTGAAAATACCTCATACACCCATGGTGAAGTCATAAACTTAGTTAAGGCTTATTGTTTCACCTGGGAAGTTACCTTTAGTAAAGTTCAAAACCCAGAAATACTGGCTGTAGATTCTTGCTAGAGTCTGGTAATAAGAGATCTGGTTAAACGTCAGCTTAAGTAAAAGCAGATTATTCAAGCTATACATATATTTAAAAGGTCTTTATGGTTCTTCCCCCCTCCGGTTGAATCTTGTTTTTCTGAAAAAAGTTATTTTCTTCTCAGTTGATTGAATTGTTTTTCTCCATTTTATCTTCTTGCCACTATTGACACCCAAATGAGAGGACCTAGGTAATTTCTAACAGCCTGGGACTCCTGGAGAAAGGCAGAGGAGGTGCCACAGACCCCATTTTGGGAAAACCTTCTGATTTCCTCATGGAACCCCAAGAATTGAAAGTGAATAGATTCCTTTCAAAATCTAAGGTTCTGTTCTGTTTTGCATTGAGTTACCTGACATCTTTGATGTTGGTGGGTATCAGAAATTACTTTGCATTATGAGAGAGCTTTAATGGTAATAACTAGGTAGGAAAATATACTTTTAGGGATGGCTAATGGCAATTATGGGGAGATAACTTGGCTTTTTGCATGTTTGGATAAGGGAAGCATGCTCTTCGCCACCTAGAAGGTATGGATACATCCCTACCCACTGCCACTGAGAAGTAAGATCCCCATGGAGGATAAGCTAATTTCCTCTTTTTGGTATACAGGACCTGGTATAAGAATTGAAGTCTTAATTTTCAGCAATCTGTTTTTGCCTTCCAGCTGTGCCTTCTTATTTGGCCATAGAAACTGCATGCTTCCTGTTTCTTGAAGGGCTGTACCCAGAAGCCAGTAATCTAATTAAGAAACTTAAAAACTGGGAAATGAAAAATCTTAGGCCGGGCGCAGTGGCTCAAGCCTGTAATCCCAGCACTTTGGGAGGCCGAGACGGGCGGATCACGAGGTCAGGAGATCGAGACCATCCTGGCTAACATGGTGAAACCCCGTCTCTACTAAAATACAAAAAACTAGCCGGGCGAGGTGGCGGGCGCCTGTAGTCCCAGCTACTCGGGAGGCTGAGGCAGGAGAATGGCGTGAACCCGGGAGGCGGAGCTTGCAGTGAGCTGAGAACCGGCCACTGCACTCCAGCCTGGGCGACAGAGCGAGACTCCGTCTCAAAACAAAAAAAAATTAAAAAAAAGAAAATCTTACAAGGACTGGATCTTCTTCTGTTTCTGTATTTATATGTATTGTGTGTGTGATGTTTATATATGAGAGCTCTGCTTAATTGGCTTAAAAATAAGCACTTATTTATCAAAGATTTTCTCAGAAAAATAAAGACTTTAATACCTTTTAGTTCATATGACTTTAGTAATCTTTAGGAAATAAAGACAGTTTTAAAGATTATTAGTAAAATAAAAATGCCTTCAAACTTTAGACATTTGGTCTAAATTAGGTCACAGATTTGATAAATGCCTTAATGTTATAAACTACTTCTTTAACTTGATAATTATTCAAATTACTTGCCTTGGAGCCACTAAATTCCAGATAAGGCAGGGGAAACATGGAGTTAACCATACCCCCTAGCTATGCTGGAAAGAGTCAGACCTTATCTGTACTTCTGTCTGGTATCCTAGGCTCCACACCTGGTACCTAAATAAAATCACTTACTTGCCAGAGTTTTTACCAAAATAAAAGTTGCTAAGAGTTAATACTGAAACATATATAATTGAGACTACTAGCAAAATAGTTTTACATGCAAGGTGTGTAAGGAAAGTAAAATGTGTTTTAGTACAAGATTATAAGAAGGCATGGGAATGTGGAATTTTTCTATGTGCCTAGATTAGAAAGTTAAAGGATTGTTTTAAGTTAGATAGACTAGAAATGAAGGGTTGTGAAAAGTTAATCTTGTAAAAAAATTCTGTATGTGAACCTATTGACTAAAGTTAAAGGAATATTATTTAGTTTTTAAATAAATTGAACATCAAAATAAAAGCACAACAGGGTTTTTTTTTTTAAGAATATTGATCTACTCTCTCTCTATTTTTTTTTTTTTTTTTTTGGAGGCAGGGTCTCACTGTATCACTCAGACCGGAATGCAGTGGCATGATCACGGCTCTCTGCAGCCTCACCTCCTGAGCTCAAGTGATTCTCCCACCTTGGCCTCCCTAGTAGCTGGAACTACAGGCATGTGCCACCATGCCTGGCTAATTTTTGTATTTTTTGTAGAGATGGGGTTTTGTCATGTTTCCCAGGCTGGTCTCTGTTTGGATGAACGGAGGCAAGATGGCGCACTTCCGGGTTCTTCATCCCCCCCCCAACTTTTCCCGCGCGCGCGAAAATCCAGCCGGCGACCCGGGAAGGTGCAGACCAACTAGGCATGCGCCAGGTGATGTCAATCTGAAGAGACCAAGATTTACCTGGTCGCACCTGCGGAACGCCCCGGGACACACCTCTGCCCCGCCTATAGCCCTCCCACTCCTAGAAAAGCCGCTCCGGAGGATCGCCACGTGCGGACTTCCCAGCTTCCCCACTGCGGTGGGGACTGTTGGAACTCCCTCCCAGAGCTGTACTGGCGACTCTGGGGCCCCTTTTGTCGGGGCCAACAGACCTCTCCC
>NW_016823575.1:439194-444618 GCF_001698545.2 Rhinopithecus bieti
CCCCCAACTTTTCCCGCGCGCGCGAAAATCCAGCCGGCGACCCGGGAAGGTGCAGACCAACTAGGCATGCGCCAGGTGATGTCAATCTGAAGAGACCAAGATTTACCTGGTCGCACCTGCGGAACGCCCCGGGACACACCTCTGCCCCGCCTATAGCCCTCCCACTCCTAGAAAAGCCGCTCCGGAGGATCGCCACGTGCGGACTTCCCAGCTTCCCCACTGCGGTGGGGACTGTTGGAACTCCCTCCCAGAGCTGTACTGGCGACTCTGGGGCCCCTTTTGTCGGGGCCAACAGACCTCTCCCTACCCACCTTCTTCCCTTGAAGCTAGGTGACCAAAATAAACTTGCAGTTTTGCTCCTACACTTGCCTACTCGCTGGTTCTTTTGTGCCCGCTCTGGTGGTCTTAGAAAAACAAAACAGTCTCCAACTCCTGGGCTCAAGGAATCCACTCACCTTGACCTCTCAAAGTAGTGGGATTATAGGCATGAGCCACTGTGCCTAGCCTTAGCTAATTTTTTGTATTTTTTGTAGATACAGGGCTTTGCCATGTTGTCTAGGCTGGTCTTGAATTTCTGGGCACAAGCAGTCTGCCCATTCAGCCTCCCAAAGTGCTGAGATTACAGAAATGAGCCACCACACCTGGCCTGATCTGCTGTTTAGCAGAAAATTGCTAAAAGGTTTATGATAATCTTACCTCACGGTCAAACTGATAAAGGTTGAATACTTTGTCTATAAGATTTTATTAAGAATTGGATTTGACATTGATAGTACTCTAATGCAAAGGTGACATTTGGCTTTCTCTCAAACAAAATTTTCATGTAATATTAAAAGATAATGAAAGATTTCTGTTTGCCTTTTGAATAAATTACAATAAAAAGACGGGAGAAAAGAGATTGTTTGGAAAATGAAGTCTTCCTTCTATCAATGAATACAGGCTTTTGCCTTTAAAAAATTTTTTAGTCATCATTTTGGCTAAATAAATGACTAATGGTGACATGGAATTTTATTTTACAAGTATTTTAAACCTTTGATACTTGACAAACTTTCCAAAATCAAATTGTAAGTGATGTCTTTTTCTTACCTAACTAATCTTATAGATATTAAGTTCCCTAAAGTCCAAAAATGACATATTTAGATTATTTTGGCATATTAAAATCACACAGGTAGCATTGTCAAATATGAAATGGTACTTAGTTTTCTTTACGTTGTATTTGTATAAGTATGTTATTGGTATGTGTTCCAAAATTATGGGAAAATCCTGTAATTTTGATATGACTTGGTATATGTTTTGAGTAATAAATATAATTATTATGTTAAATTGTTGTGTACCACAGTAGTAACCAAATTTTCTTATCAATTTTGTCTTTGACTGTGACTGCTCTAAGACTTTTTGTCATCCACAGACAATTGTTGTCTTATTTTGATCCTCCTTCAAAAGACAGTTTATAATTAGCTATACCACTGTCATGAGTACTCTTAAATGTAGTCTCTGATAATTTTGGGAAGTGTGCTATTAAAATAAAGAGGAAAGAACTTCCAAGATTCTCTTGGAAAACTAATGTGTTCATAAATGTTGAGCAAAACAGGAGTTAACTGTGAAGGCTAAACTAATAAAAGGTAAAAGTAATCTTTTATGACTTTTGCTTAGAATGTAGCAGTTAAGTAAAGGATAGTCCCACAAATAAAATTTGGATCGCATCTCTCTGCACCTAATTTTACCAGAATTTGGAAACTATTTGTGAGTATTTGTATGGCGATATAGTTATTTGCGTAAGTGCAATAAGAATCTGTTTTCTTTTGTAATAGGACACAATTGGAGAAATTTATTTATTTATGTATTTATTTTTACCAAGACTTTGACTAGAATGGCGTGCTTTCAAATATAAACAGCCTGCTCTAAGGAATCAAAGTTGACTCATAGAGCCAATAAAAGCCCCTTGGAAAAACTAGCTTCATACCTTGCCTATGCATTCCCTGTACAGGGATTCTTGACCTGTGGTTAAGTAAAGAATTTCACTTTCTGACAGGCCCAGGAGCCCCAGGTTATCTTGAGACCTCAAGAGAAGAGGAATTTACCCAATTCATGTAGGTATTTACAGCCACAGATAAACCCATCGCTGAGCTCAAGGCTTCAAAGGTCCAATCTGAGATTCCTTATGGAACAAAGTTCCTTCAAAGCCAATTCAAAAAGAGCCTATATGGCAAGTAATTATTCTTGCTGCACCTTATACAAATAATCAGGTCAAGTATAATAAAACTAAAACTTATTTTGCTGACAAATCCATCCTATTGTGGTTTGTTTTAATAAAATGGGGACTGGGGAGAGAAAATTATGTTTCAAAACTATGTTTTTTTTAAATTAGATTCTAGTCTCAACCATTTTGAGATTTTCTGCATTTTAGACTGACTCTGCCTATTCCTGTGAACCAACCAGTGATCTCTGGCTGCAACTCAGAAGAAATAAGAGGGATGGGAAATGTAAAAATCTGGATCAATAATCTAATTCTGGGCACATATTGGAATCGGCGAGTGACTCCATATCAGCTTTGTTCCATCGGTTGTCTAGCTCATGGAAAGCCTTATTTAGTTTACTTTGGGATAATTTTACTTATTTTGCTTTACTGTTATGGAACATATTGCTGTTGTACTCTTTGTGTAGGAATGCAGGATAAGCTTACTAAATGTTTTCTTAAATGGAACACACATTCATCTTCCAGATATCACCTTTTGTTAAGACTCAGAGTTATGAATGGCTCTCACCATTCTGATGCTGACTGAGCTCCTCTCTACCCTGAATACAAGAGACCCTGGTAGTTAGGCAGGAATATCATTGCCCCTATTCAACCTGAAGAATTCACAGAAGATGTATCTTTATCCCGCTACAACCCTTGGGATTAAGGGTCCCCTTTTAGAAGCTGGGGTGGGATATGTCAGAGGCATTCAAACCAGAGTGACTCCAACTTGAATAGGGAGTGGGTAAAATGAGGATCTGAGCTGCTGGGCTGCATTCCCAGGAGGTTAGGCATTCTTAGCCACAGGATGAGATAGGTTGGCAGGACTGGTATCACAAGATACAGACCACAAAGACCCTGCTGATAAAACAGAATATGGCTAAAAGCTGCCACCAAAACCAAGACGGCAATGAAAGTGACCTCTGGTCATCCTCGCTGCTCATTATACACTAATTATAATGCATTAGCATGCTAAAAGACTCCCACCAGCACCATGACACTTCACAAATGCCATGGTAATGTCTGGAAGCTACCCATATGGTCTAAGAAGGGGAAGAACCCTCAGTTCCAAGAATCCTCCACCCCTTTCTGGAAAATCCATGAAGAATTCACCCCTTGTTTAGCATATAACCAAAAAATAACTATAACCTAAAACTATACTCAGTTGAGCAGCCCATGCTGCTGCTCTGCCTGGGGAGTAGCCATTCTTTTGTTTCTGTGCTTTGTTAATAAACTTGCTTTCACTTTACTATATAGACTTGCCTCAAATTCTTTCTTGTGCAAGAACCAAGACCCCTCTTTTGGGGTCTGGATTGGAACCCACTTTTGTTAACAATTTTACTTCTTCTTTTCCAGTTGGGATACATTTTCTTTCTTATGCTTGCCTCATTAGCTCTGACTAGAACTTCCTATAATTTGTTGAATAGATGTGGTGAAGACACACCTAATTAGTTTTATATGATTATTTTTTATTTACTTATGTATTTACATTTTTATTTGCTTAGAACAGGCTCTTGCTCCATCATCCAAGCTGGGGAGCAGTGGCACAATCATAGCTCACTGCAGTCTTGAACTCGTGGCTTCAAGGGATCCTCCCACCTAATCTATCTGAGTAGCTAGTACTATGGGCAGGTGCCACCACATTTGTTTTTTTCATTTATTTTTTCAGATAAGTCACTCCAGCTGTAGAGATGCCACATTTGGCTAATTAATTTTTTAAAAAATTTATTTATTTATTTATTGTAGAGACAGAGTCTTGCTATATTGCCCAGGCTGATCTTTAACTCCTGGTCTTAAGCGATCCTCCTGCCTCAGCCTGTACAGGAATTATAGGCACGAGCCACCATGCTCAGCCTCATTTTTTATGTTCAGAGATGATGCCTATTTGTGTGAATGTAACTAAAATAATAAGATACGAACCTATAAATCTCTTCCATATTGCATATATTAACATCTACACATCAGGCTGGCTGTGGTATTAGGGTTATTTTGGTACTCGAGAGACTTTATCATATTATTTTAGGTTTAAACTCAGCATCTATGAAGCAGGTTTTTTTTGTTTTTAAAATATTTTTCACAAGTTATTTGGGTACAGGTGGTATTAGGTTATATGAGTAAGTTCTTTAGTGGTGATTCATGAGATTTTGGTGCACCTATTACTCCAGCAGTACACACTGCACCATATTTGTAGTCTTTTATCCCTTGCCCCCCTGCCCACTCTTCCCCCCAAGTCCCCATAGCTTAGCTCCCACATATCAGTGAGAACATACAATATTTGGTTTTCCATTCCTGAGTTACTTCACTTAGAATCATAGTGTCCAATCTCGTCCAGGTCACTGCAAATGCTGGTAATTCATTCCTTTTCATGGCTGCATAATATTCCATCATATATATATGATATATAATATATAATAAGAAATTGTGATATATATTTTACATTATATATTATATCACAATTTCTTTAACCACTCATTGGTTGATGGGCATTTGTGTTGGTTCCACGAGTTTGCAATTGTGAATTGTGCTGCTACAAACATGCGTGTGCAAGTGTCTTTTTTGAATAATGACTTCTTTTCCTCTGGGTAGATACTCAGTAATGGGATTGTTGGATCGAATGGTTATTCTACTTTTAGTTCTTTAAGGAATATCCACACTGTATTCCATAGCAGCTGTACTAGTTTACATTCCCACCAGCAGTGTAGAAGCGTTCCCTGTTCACTGCATCCATCTCCAAATCTACTGTTTTTTGATATTTTTGATTATGGTCATTCTTGCACGAGTGAGGTGGTATTGCATGGTGGTTTTGATTTGCATTTCCCTGATCATTAGTGATGCTGAGCATTTTTTCATATGTTTATTGGCCATTTGTATTATCTTCTTTTGGGAATTGTCCATTCATGTCCTTAGCCCACTTGCTGATGGGATTGTTTGGTTTTTTCTTACTGATTTGTTTGAGTTCGTTGTAGATTCTAGATATTAGTCCTTTGTCAGATGTATAGATTATGAAAATTTTCTCCCACTCGGTGGGTTTTCTGTTTACTCTGCTGACTGCTTCTTTTGCCGTGCAAAAGCTCTTTAGTTTAATTAGGTCCCAGCTATTTATCTTTGCATTTTGGGTTCTTGGTCATTAAACCCTTGCCTAAGCCAATGTCTAGAAAGGTTTTTCCAATGTTATCTTTTAGAATTTTTAT
>NW_016823575.1:445158-450814 GCF_001698545.2 Rhinopithecus bieti
CCTGACCTCGTGATCCGCCCATCTTGGCCTCCCAAAGTGCTGGGATTACAGGCTTGAGCCACCGCGCCCGGCCATCTTTTAGAATTTTTATAGTTTCAGGTCTTAGGTTTAAGTCCTTAATCCATCTTGAGTTGATTTTTGTATAAGGTGAGAGATGAGGATCCAGTTTCATTCTCCTACATGTGGCTAGCCAATTGCCCCAGCACCATTTGTTGAAAAGGGTATCCTTTCCCGCTTTATGTTTTTGTTTACTTTCTCAAAGATCAGATGGCTGTAAGTATTTGGGTTTATTTCATGGTTCTCTATTTTTGTTTCATTGGCCTATGTACCTATTTTTGTAGGACTACTATGCTGTTTTGGTGACTATGACCTTATAGTATAGTTTGAAATCAGGTAGTGTGATGCTTCCAGATTTGTTCTTTTTGCTTAGTCTTGCTTTGGCTATGTGGGCTTTTTTTTCTCTCCATATGAATTTTAGAATTGCTTTTTCTAATTCTGTGAAGAATGATGGTGGTATTTTGAAGGGGATCGCTTTGAATTTTTAGATTGCTTTTGGCAGTAGAGTCATTTTCACAATATTGATTCTACCCATCCATGAGCATGAGATATGTTTCAAATTGTTTGTGTCATCTATGATTTCTTTCAGCAGTATTTTGTAGTTTTCCTTGTAGAGGTCTTTCAACTCCTTAGTTAGGTATGTTCCAAAGTATTTTATTTATTTATTTATTTATTTGCAGCTATTGTAAAAGGGATTGAGTTCTTGATTTGATTCTTTGCTTGGTCGCTGTTTGTGTATAGAAGAGCTACTGATTTGTGTACATTAATCTTGTATCTGGAAACTTTGCTGAATTCTTTTATCAGTTCTAGGAGCTTTCTGAAGGTTATGGTTTTCAAGGTGAATGATTAAATCATCAGCAAACATTGACAATTTGACCTCTCTTTTACCGATTTGGATGTCCTTTATTTCTTTCTCTTGTCTGATTGCTCTGGCTAGGACTTCCAGTACTAGGTTAAAGAGGAGTGGTGACAGTGGGCACCTTTGTCTTGTTCTAATTCTCAGAGGGAATGCTTTCAACTTTTCCCCTTTCAGTACTATGTTGGCTGTAGGTTTGTCATGGATGACTTTTAGTACATTAAGCTATGTCCCTTGTATGCTGCTTTTGCTGAGAGTTTTAATCGTAAAGAGATGCTGGATTTTGTCAAATGCTTTTTCTGCGTCAATTGAAATGATCATGTGATTTTTGTTTTTAGTTCTGTTTATGTGGTGTATCACATTTATTTATTTGTTTATTTTGAGATGGAATTTCACTCATTGCCCAGGCTGGAGTGCAATGGTGTGATCTAGATTCACTGCAACCTCAGCCTCCCAGGTTCAAGCGATTCTCCTGTGTCAGCCTCCTGAGTAGCTCGGGTTATGGGCACGTGCCACCACACCCAGCTCATTTTTGTGTTTTCAGTAGAGATGGGGTTTCACCATCTTGGCCAGGCTGGTCTCAAACTCCTGACCTCAGGTGCTTCACCCATCTTGGCCTCCCAAAGTTCTGGGATTACAGTCATGGGTCACCTCACCCTACCCATATCATGTTTATTGACTTGCATATGTTAAACCATCCCTGCATCCCTGTATGAAACCCACTTGGTCATGGTGGATTATCTTTTTGATATGTTGTTGGATTCAGTTAGTTAGTATTTAGTTAAGGATTTTAGCATCTATGTTCACCAAGGACATCGGTCTGTATCCTGGTTTTGGTATTAGAGTGATACTGGCTTCATAGAATTAATTAGGGAGGGTTTCTTCTTTCTCTATCTTGTGGTAGTGCCAAAAAGATTGATACTAATCCTCCTTTGAATGTCTGGTAGAATTCTGCTATGAATTCATCTGGTCCTGGGCTTTTTTTTTGTTGGTAATTTTTAAATTATCATTTCAATTTCACTGCTTGTTATTCGTCTGTTCAGGGTATCTAATTCTTCCTGATTTAAGCTAGGAGGGTTGTATTTTTCTAGGAATTTATCCATCTCTTCTAGGTTTTCTAGTTTATGTGCTTAAAGGTGTTCATAGTAGCCTTGAGTGATCTTTTGTATTTCAGCGGTGTCAGTTGTAATAGCGCCTGTTTCATTTCTTAGTGAGGTTATTTGGATTTTCTCTCTTATTTTCTTGGTTAATCTTGCCAATGGTCTATCAATTTTATTTATCTTCTCAAAGAACCAGCTTTGTTTTCATTTCCCTTTTGTATTTTGTTTGTTTCAATTTCATTTAGTTCTGCTCCGATCTTGGTTATTTCCTTTCTTCTGATGGGTTTGGGTTTGGTTTGTTCTTGTTTCTCTAGTTCCTTATGGTATCACCTTAGAGTGTCAGTTTGTGCTCTTTCAGAGTTTTTGATGTAGGCATTTAGGGCTATGAACTTTCCTCTTGGAATCACCTTTGCTGTATCCTAGAGGTTTTGATAGGTTGGGTCGTTATTGTCATTTGGTTTGAAGTTTTTTTTTTTGTTTGTTTGTTTTGAGACAGAATTTTGCTCTTTCACCCAGGCTAGAGTGCAGTTGTGTGATTTCAGCTCACTGCAACCTCTGCCTCCCAGGTTCAAGTGATTCTCATGCCTTAGCCTCCCAAGTACCTGGGATTATATGCATGTACCACCATGCCCAGCTAATTTTTGTATTTTTAGTAGAGACAGGATTTCATCATGTTGGCCAAGCTGGTCTTGAACTGCTGACCTCAGGTGATCCACTCACCTTGGTCTCCAAAATGCTGAGATTACAGGCATGAGTCACCACATCCAGCAGAATTTTTAAATTTTCATCTTGATTTCATTTTTGACCCAATGCTCATTCAGGAGCAGATCATTTAATTTCTGTGTATTTGCATGGTTTTGAAGGTTCCTTTTGAAGTTGATTTCCAGTTTTATTCCACTGTGGTCTGAGAGAATGCTTGATATAATTTCAATTTTCTTAAATTTATTGAGGCTCATTTTATGGCTTATCATAAGGTCTATCTTGGAGAAAGTTCCATGTGCTGTTGAATAAATTTTGTATTCTGCTGTTGCTGGATGAAGTGTTGTGTATATATCTGGTAAGTCCATTTGTTCCAAGGTATAGTTTAAATCCACTATTTATTTATTGACTTTCCGTCTTGATGACCTGTATAGTTCTGTCAGTGGAGTATTGAAGTCCATTATTATTATTGTGTTGCTGTCTATCTCATTTCTTAAGTCTATTAGTAATTATTTTATAAATTTGGGACCTCCTGTTTTAGGTGCATATATGTTTAGTATTATGATATTTTCCTGTTGGAGAAGGCATTTTACCATTATATAATGTCCCTCTTTGTCTCTTTTAACTGATGTTACTTTAAAGTTCGTTTTGTCTGATATAAGAATAGCTACCCCTGCTTGCTTTTGGTGTCTATTTGCATGAAATGCCTTTTTCCACCCCTTTACTTGAAGTTTATGTGAGTCCTTATGTGTTAGGTGAGTCTCCTGAAGGCAGCAGATGGTTAGTTGGTGAGTTCTTATCCATTCTGTGGTTCTGTATCTTTTAAGTGGAGCATTTAGGCCATTTACATTCAATATTTGTATTGAAATGTGAGGTAGCATTGCATTCATCATGCTCTTTGTTGCCTGTGTACTTTGGTTTTTTGTTTTTTTGTTCTTGTTTTTTAACTTGTATTTTTGTTTTATAGTTCCTGTGTGATTTATGCTTTAAAGAGGTTCTGTTTTCATGTGTTTCCAGGATTTGTTTCAAGATTTACAGCTCCTTTTAGCAGTTCTGGTAGTGGTGGCTTGGGAATGGTGAATTCTTTCAGCACTTGTTTGTCTGAAAAAGACTGTATCTTTCCTTCACATAGGATGGTTAGTTTCTTTCACTGGATACCAAATTCTTGGCTGATAATTATTTTGTTTGAGGAGGCTGAAGATAGGGCCCTTCTAGCCTGTAGAGTTTCTGATGAGAAATCTGCTGTTAGTCTGATAGGTTTTCCTTTATGGGTTACCTGGTGCTTCTGTCTCACAGCTCTTAAGATTCTTTCCTTCGTCTTAGCTTTGGATAACCTGGTGACAATATGCCTAGGTGAAGATCTTTTTGAGATGAATTTCCCAGGTGTTCTTTGTGCTTTTTGTATTTGTATGTCTAGGTCTCCAGCAAGGCTGGGGAAGTTTTCCTTGATTGTTCCCCCAAATGTGTTTTCCAAGCTTTTAGAGTTATCTTCTTCCACAGGAACACTGACTATTCTTAGATTTGGTCATTTAACATAATCCCAGACTTCTTGGAGACTTTGTTCATATTTTCTTATTTTTTTTTCTTTTGTCTTTGTTGGATTGTGTTAACTGAAGACCTTGTCTTTGAGCTCTGAATTTCTTTCTTCTACTTGTTCAATTCCGTTTCTGAGACTTTCCAGAGCATTTCCCATTTCTAAAAGTGTGTACAAGATTTCCTGAATTTTTGATTGTTTTTCTTTAAGCCACAAATTGCCTCGAATAATTGTCCCTTCACTTCTTGTATCATTTTTTGGATTTCCTTGCATTGGGCTTCACCTTTCTCTGGTCCCTCCCTGATTAGCTTAATAACTAACCTCCTGGACTCTTTTTCAGGTAAATCGGGGATTTTTTCTTGGTTTGGATCCATTGTTGGTGAACTAGTGTGATTTTTGGGAGTTTCAAAGAGCCTTGTTTTTCATATTACTAGAGTTGGCTTTCCGGTTCCTTCTCATTTGGGTAGGCTCTGTCAGAGAGAAGGTCTAGGGCTAAAGGCTGTTGTTCAGATTCTTTTGTCCCAAGTGGTATTCCCTTGATGTAGTACTCTCCCTCTTTTCCTATGGATGGGGCTTCCTGTGAGCTGAACTGCAGTGATCGTTGTCTCTCTTCTGAGTCTAGCCACCCAGCGAGTCTACCTGGTCTGGGCTGGTACTGGGGGTTGTCTGCACAGAATCTTGTGATGTGAACCATTTATGGGTCTCTCGGCCATGGATACCAGTGCCTGTTCTGGTGGAGGTGACAGGTGGGGAGGGGTGCAATAGATTCCATGAGGGTTCTTAGCTTTGGGGGTTTAATACTGTATTTTTGTGCTGGTTGGTCTCCTGCCAGGAGATAGTGCTTTCCAAAGAGCATCAGCTGTAGTAGTATGGGGAGGAACTGGTGGTGGGCGGGGTCCTAGAACTCCCAAGATGATATGCCCTTTGTCTTCCACTACCAGGGTGGGTAGGGAAGGACCATCAGGTGGGGGCGGGGCTAAGTTTGAGCTCAGACTTTCCTCGGGTGGGTCTTGCTGCCACTGCTGTGGGGAGTAAGAGTGAGATTCCCAGGTCATAGGAGTTGTGTACCTAGGAGGATTATGGCTGCCTCTGCTGAGTCATGCAGGTTGTGGGGGAAAGCCAGCAGCTCCAGGCCTCACCCAGCTCCCACACAAACTGAAGGGCTGGTCTCACTCTCACAGCGCCCCACCCCCAACCCCCACCAACAGCCTCCAGTTGTTTCCAGGCTGAGAGCTATTATGGGCTTGAAAACCTGCCCCAGGCAATCCGCTTCCCAGCTGTGAAAGAAAAGGGCTTGGTTCTTCCCCTGCAGTGGAGTCTGCACACTGGATTTGTGCCCTCCCCTGAGTTCTGGCCAGGAGACTTCTCACCCCGTTCAAATTTTTACCAAGTTGGACATTTCCTTGTTCC
>NW_016823575.1:451403-455294 GCF_001698545.2 Rhinopithecus bieti
TATTTGTATGTCTAGGTCTCCAGCAAGGCTGGGGAAGTTTTCCTTGATTGTTCCCCAAATGTGTTTTCCAAGCTTTTAGAGTTATCTTCTTCCACAGGAACACTGACTATTCTTAGATTTGGTCATTTAACATAATCCCAGACTTCTTGGAGACTTTGTTCATATTTTCTTATTTTTTTTTCTTTTGTCTTTGTTGGATTGTGTTAACTGAAGACCTTGTCTTTGAGCTCTGAATTTCTTTCTTCTACTTGTTCAATTCCGTTTCTGAGACTTTCCAGAGCATTTCCCATTTCTAAAAGTGTGTACAAGATTTCCTGAATTTTGATTGTTTTCTTTAAGCCACAAATTGCCTCGAATAATTGTCCCTTCACTTCTTGTATCATTTTTTGGATTTCCTTGCATTGGGCTTCACCTTTCTCTGGTCCCTCCCTGATTAGCTTAATAACTAACCTCCTGGACTCTTTTCAGGTAAATCGGGGATTTTTTCTTGGTTTGGATCCATTGTTGGTGAACTAGTGTGATTTTGGGAGTTTCAAAGAGCCTTGTTTTCATATTACTAGAGTTGGCTTTCCGGTTCCTTCTCATTTGGGTAGGCTCTGTCAGAGAGAAGGTCTAGGGCTAAAGGCTGTTGTTCAGATTCTTTTGTCCCAAGTGGTATTCCCTTGATGTAGTACTCTCCCTCTTTTCCTATGGATGGGGCTTCCTGTGAGCTGAACTGCAGTGATCGTTGTCTCTCTTCTGAGTCTAGCCACCCAGCGAGTCTACCTGGTCTGGGCTGGTACTGGGGTTGTCTGCACAGAATCTTGTGATGTGAACCATTTATGGGTCTCTCGGCCATGGATACCAGTGCCTGTTCTGGTGGAGGTGACAGGTGGGGAGGGGTGCAATAGATTCCATGAGGGTTCTTAGCTTTGGGGTTTAATACTGTATTTTGTGCTGGTTGGTCTCCTGCCAGGAGATAGTGCTTTCCAAAGAGCATCAGCTGTAGTAGTATGGGGAGGAACTGGTGGTGGGCGGGGTCCTAGAACTCCCAAGATGATATGCCCTTTGTCTTCCACTACCAGGGTGGGTAGGGAAGGACCATCAGGTGGGGCGGGGCTAAGTTTGAGCTCAGACTTTCCTCGGGTGGGTCTTGCTGCCACTGCTGTGGGGAGTAAGAGTGAGATTCCCAGGTCATAGGAGTTGTGTACCTAGGAGGATTATGGCTGCCTCTGCTGAGTCATGCAGGTTGTGGGGAAAGCCAGCAGCTCCAGGCCTCACCCAGCTCCCACACAAACTGAAGGGCTGGTCTCACTCTCACAGCGCCCCACCCCAACCCCACCAACAGCCTCCAGTTGTTTCCAGGCTGAGAGCTATTATGGGCTTGAAAACCTGCCCCAGGCAATCCGCTTCCCAGCTGTGAAAGAAAAGGGCTTGGTTCTTCCCCTGCAGTGGAGTCTGCACACTGGATTTGTGCCCTCCCCTGAGTTCTGGCCAGGAGACTTCTCACCCCGTTCAAATTTTTACCAAGTTGGACATTTCCTTGTTCCTGTGTAGTTTTACCCTCTGCTCCTCTCCCATTGGATCCCTGTGGTGGCAGGCAGGAATGCCCTGCTAGGGGACCCAGTGAGCTCCCCTCACAGGGCCTATGTACTGCTTCCTCTACCCCTGTATTTTGCGCAGCTCTCCAAATTGACTCAGCTCCAGGTAAAGTCAGAAACTTCTCCCGCAAACAGACCTTCAACTTCTCCAGTAGGAAGTGTGCCCACTTCCGCGGTTGGGGCACTCACATTTTGGGGGACGGTCTCCCAGGTCCTGCAGGAGCAGTCCACTTCCTTCACAGGGTGTGTGGGTCCTCTTGGGACTGCTGGTTTGGTCTTGTAGTTGATCTGGAGCTAAAACTCACAATGCGGGCCCCCACACACTGCTCTGTCCAGAGCAGGAATGTAGTCCTGCCTCCTGCTGGCCATGATGATCTTAAATCTCAGTTCAGTATCTATGAAATAGTTCTGTGTTGGTCATCCCATTTAATTGGCTCTAACAACTATTTGCTTATCCTATTATTACCTCTTCTTTAACATGAAATGAGTATTTGATTCTTTTAACCTGAAAATTTATTCCTGACTTTGTTTTGTTTTTAGTCTTTAAATGATTAAATTGTGAAATATGTACTTTATCTCAATGTAACTATAATGCATATGTACATCTGACTGTAATTTTTCTTTCTTTTAATGTTTTGTCAGATTTTAGTATCAAGTTATTTTATAAAAATACAAAAATGAGCTTTTCTGTAATTTGCTGTATCATTGATATTTCTTCAGAAACAAATAGAAGAATTTACCAATAAGGCAATCTATGCTTGGAGTGTTTTTTTTTTTCTGGAAGGTTTTTACTTACAAGTTTACTTTCTGTAATAGATGTGGTTTTTCTTCTTGGTGACATTTTCTGTTTCTCCCTGATAAGTTTGAGAAGATATTTATCTAGGAATCTATTTCTCTAAAATTTTGATTTATTATCATGAAGCTGTTCATGATATCTTATAAGATTTGTAGTGATATTCCTCTTTTTCATTCCTGGTATTAGTAATTTGTGCTTTCTCATTCTTTCTGTCTTGTAATGTTTTTGTCTCTCTGTCTCTGTCTCAATCTCTCTTTTTCTTTCTCTTTCTGCCTTAATACCACAGAACAGGGGCTGTCAAGCTTCTTCTATAAAGGTGGTCCTTTACAGTTAATATTTTAAGTGCTGTGGGCTATAAACTAATCCTAACTGATATAGTGAAGTTCAAAGTCTATAAACTGATTGGTTGTTTATTTATTTATTTTTCAAGTTATTAATCAGTAGGTTGTTTTTAAGTATATGTACTCAAGCATTGGTGTATGTCAGGGGTCAAAAAACTAAGAAGAGCCAGATAGAAAATATTTCAGACATTCCAGTATCTGTTGTGACCACTCTGCTATTGTATCATGAAAACAGCCATAGACAATATGTAGACAAATAAGCATAAGTTCCAATAAAACTATATTATGGATACAGAAATTTGAATTTCATGTGCTACAAAATATTCTGCTTCTGATTCCCCCTGCCCCAAAACATTGAAAAATGTAAAAACCATTCTTAATTCGTGAACCATAAAAAAACAAGTGTTCAAAACAGGTATTGAGTGGATTTGGCCCATAAGCTATTGTTTGCCAATCTCTGCTGTAGAAAATTTAGTTTCATTGTCCTTTTCAGAATTTTTGCTATTGTTGTTTTTCTTCCTATTTATGTTTATTTTTTTCTTCAGTAGTTTCTACTCTTATCTATAATTTTTTTATCCGCTTTGTTTAGGTTTAATTTGTTGTCTTTATAACTCTTAAAGGTGAACACTTGGATTATTGATTTTCAACCTTTTTTCTTTTCTAATATATGTATTTGAAGTTGTGCATTTCTTTCTTTTCTGTATTTTATTTTGTTTATTTTCACAAGTATTTGACAGTATGGTAGATTAAAAAATGATTGTAAGCTTAAATTAAAATTGTAAAAATTGCTTATGTATTACTCTGAAATGCATTAGGTTGAAAAAGTAAGATATTTGTGGTGACTATTATTTCTTGTCCACTATATGTTTGTTTTTTGTTTTCTCATCAACAATGTCATCATATTGGAACCTATTAAGTAAAGACATAAAGCATAAAAATGCTACTTTGTATTCACTGATGTCTTTTAGCCACACATAGAAAGATTGGAACCCAATGAAATAGAAATAAAATATTTGAAGTCAAAAATACAGATTTAAAAAGATTAAAAAGTAGCTTTTCATTGGCTGTATTCTTATGCCATCAGCTTTTGAAAATGTATTACCATTTTACTGAAGTGTTTTCTTACATCAAAATATTAGAAATGTTTTTGTTACAAGTTTTTTTTTTTTTTTTT
>NW_016823575.1:455652-470434 GCF_001698545.2 Rhinopithecus bieti
TTTCATTGAATGTGTATATATTTTACACGCTAATTATTTTTTAGTATTAAGATAGGTGGATTCAATAATATAGTCTTTTAAAGTCATACATCTCTAAGCACTGCTTTAACTGTATCTCATAAATTTTTATGCCATTTTAAAAATAATTCAATTAAAAAATATATAATTCTTATAATAGTCTCTCTTCTTTGCTTTATTTCCTTCTTTGATACTGGGGTAACTTAGAAGTATATTGCTTAATTTCCACACCTTTAAGAATTTTCTGTTTTTTATTTTTTTCTTTTTTTTTTCTTTTTTTTTTTTTAGTTTGTTGTTGGGTTATTGTTGTTTGTTTCTTTCTCAGAGGGTTGCCCAGGCTATATTTAAACTCCTGGGCTCAGGTCATCCTCCAGAGTAGTTAAGACTACAGGTGTGTGCCTCTGTCTGGGTTTTGTTGTCGTTGTTCTTTGTTTTTAGTTGACTTCTAGTTTAATTCCACTGTGATCAATGAACATACTTGAAAGATTTAAATCATTTGAGATTTACTTTATGGTCCAGCATATGGCTAATATTGTCAAATATTCTATGGTCGCTTACAAATAATTTTTACTCTTTCAGTCTTGAATGAAAGAGTAAATTGAATGAAGTGTTCTATCTATCATTTAGTTCTATGTTCTATATATGTCATTAACTTTTTGTTAACTGTGTTGTTCCAATTTCCTCTTTCTATTTATTTCTCATTTTAGCTCCATTTTGCCTTATGTATTTAGAAGCTATGTTTTTAGTGCATTCACATTGAGAATTTGTATACCTTTCTAATGAAATGTTTTTTTATCACTATGAAATATCACTTTTTATCTCTTGTTATATTTCTTGCCTTAAAATCAACTTTGCTATTAGTATAACCATACCAGCTTTCTTTAGGTTAGTGTTCACTTCTTATTTCATTATTTAACATTTAGCTGTTTTATAGTCTTGTATTAATGCTGTGTTGCTTGAAAGCAATATAGTTAGGTTTTGTTTTGTAGTCCTGTCTAACAATTCGTCTTTTTTTGTAACTGGTGTATTTCATTGTATTCATTTAAATTTAACATAATTACTGGTATATTTGGGCTTATGTATGTAAAGTTACTTTCTTCCTTTAAATTTTCCCTTCTATTTTACATTCCTTAATTTCTTTTCTGTTGTCTTTTGCATTAATCAAATATTTTTAAGTGTCTACTTCTTTTCTTTTATCTTCTTCCAGAAATGAGTAGACATAGGTTAAACCTTCTCATTCTCCCCTCCATTCTCCTTTATTTCCTCTTCATATTTTCCATTTTTTTCTCAGTGCTTCACTCTGAGCAGTTTCTTCTGCTATATAGTTTACTAGTTTTTGCTTCAGCAGTGTCCATTCTATTTAACATATCTATAGAGTTTATAATTTTAGTATTATATTTTGCTTTTATATTTCTATCCTTTTGCTTTTTCTCAGAAAATTCTGCTTGATCAGAATGTATAGTCTCTTGTTTTAGATAACGTATTTTTGTTAATAGGAGAAAAGGCATACAGATTTATTTAATGTGTATGTACATGGGACCCTTCAGAATGAAGCCCCACAACTTCCCACTGAGGTTCAGAAGTGTATATACCATCCTGGCACAACAGGTTATGGAAGGGTGAAGAATAATAATTCTGTTGAGGGGATTTCTAGGGAGAATCTATGGATCTGGGAACAGAGATTTACTTGTAAATCACTCTTTCTGACAGTGAAAGAGGCTTTTCAGGTGTGATTACATTCTTGGTCTCATGAGGAGGGGAAGAAAAAATTACTGTTCTTTTTGGAGGGTCTGGATCTTAGGCAGATAATGGCCTGTGTTTTGGGAGAGACAGTGGTATGGTTGAGGGGGTGTAACATCAGAGGGACTTTGAGGCTTCTTCAATCCAGCATGTCAAAATGCCATATTTTGGGTTGTCAGTTTCTGAGCCCCAGTATTCCTCCGTCTGAAACTTCCCTAGAAGTGTCACGCACTAAAAGCTGAGTTGGTGTCTGTGGAGAGAAAAACTGAGTTAAAAGCTGAATGGTAAAGGATCCCATTAAACCAGTCTCCCATTTCTGGGAATAGGCCAGTTGCATTAAGCATCTGTGTCATTGAAGTTAGTCTTTCAAACAGAATAAAAACAAAGGTTAATGTTGAGAACAATCTATAAGCCAGTTTCCTTCGAGTCTGGAGGGCAGTCAATTGAGGTTAGACTCAAAGCATCTTCAGTCAAACTGGAAAAAGGTAGTGACAATTTGACTAGTTTTTCTTGCTTGTATCACAAGGTATGAGCTTCAGCTTGCAGGGCCTCAAGAAAACTTTTCGGTAGTAGCAATTTTGTTGAATCCAAGTCAGAAAAATGTAAAACCAGTAGTTTGGAGACTTGTAGCCAGGAAAGAATTCAGGATTCAGTTCAAATCAAAGGCAGATAATAAAAACCCAAAAGTGATGAACAAGGCTGGAATCTAATAATGGGTGTACTATAATTTTCTTCTGAAATACAATTTTCTCTCTCCAGCTGCCATTTTTACCAAGGATAAATCATAGCAAGACCAATTTACTTGCAAAAATAAGTTTTAGTTTTATATATCTGATTTTTGCACAAAGTGCAAGTAAAAAAAAAATATATATTTTTTAGGGACGGGGTCTTCGTTTGTCACCCAGGCTGGAGTGCAGTGGCACAATCAGAACACACTACTGCTTCAAACTTCTGGGCTCAAGGGATCCTCCCACCTCAGCCTCCTGAGTGGCTGGGACTATAAGACCACATCACCATGCCCAGCTAACTTAATTTTTTTTCTTTTTTAGAGACAGAATCTTGTCATCTCACCCATACTTGTCTCAAACTCCTGGACTCAAGTAATCCTCCCATCTTGGCCTCCCAGAGTGCTGGGATTACAGGTGTGAGCCACAGCAAGAATAGTTATTGGCTTCATTAGCCTCTTTTAAAATTGGCTTTGCTGCAACTTTTTTTCACAAGGAATCTCAGATTAGACTTTTGAAAGCTTCCCAAGCCAAGCCAAAGATTTGTCTGTGTCTGCAGATACCTGTATGAATGGGATCAATTCCTCTCTTCTCGAGGTCCCAAGATAATTTGGGGTTCCTGAGCCTTTCAGAAAGTAACATTCTTTACATATCACAGGTCAGGAACTTTGTAAAGGAATTGCATAGGCAAGATACCAGGCCAGTCTTTCCAAGGGGCTTTTTACCAGCTCTATAATGTTAACCTTAATTCCTCAAAGCAGTCTGATCATGTCTGAAAATCTGCCAATCCACTCAAAGCCTTGGTAAAATAACCAGCATCTCCATTTGTGTCCTGTTACAAATGAAAACAGATTCTTATTGAACTTATGCAATATTCAACTATGTTGAGCTTATGCAATATGTAACCATATTGCCATGAATTAAGAATACTCACAAATATACTCAATAATTCCACTGACCAAAAAAAGGAAAAAAAGAAAAAAAAAAAAAAGAATACTCACAGTTTCCAAATTCTGGAGAAAGCAGGCAGAGAGAAAGAAAAATGATTCAAATATTGCTCACAAAACTATACTATGTATACATATTTTGTGAGTATATATATGCTCACAAAACTATACTATTGCCCAATTTACCATAAGCTATAAATAGCTCAAAAGGAAAAGTTTCCTTCACTCTGAAAAGCAAAACAAAATAATTAGCTGTGTTTCAAAAAAAGACATAAAAAATTATTTCAGTCCTGTATGAATTCAACCCTATATAATAACTCTTGTCTGCTTAGTGTTGGGTTAGTGATCCTCATCATGAACAATCCTCATCAGCATTTCAGTTAGAGTCCTGGAAGTCTTTTTCCCTAGTTCAATGGTATGATCTTTGAAGTTATCAGAAACCTGTATTTAAGAGTACTTGTAAGATTTCTTCCATAATTTTCCTTAAAGAAAAAACAAATTTTGGATTGTAGTTGATTATAGACTGCTTTTTGAGAACAATTAGAGTAACACAAAAATTGTCTGTGGATGACAAAAATCTTAGAACAGCCATGGTTAAAGACACAATTGACAGAGATTAGGTTATTTCTGTGGCATACAACAAGTTAATGTAATAATCATAATTATTATGGACAATATATACTAAGACATATCAGAATTGCAGGAATCTCATACAATTTTGGAACACATAAGACATTTACATAAATAAAACCCAAAGAAAGTCAAGCACAATTTCACATTTGACAATGTTTCCTGTATGATTTTATGTACCAAATAAGCCAAATATGTCTCTCTTGGACTTTCAGGGGCCCTAATGTTCAAAAAGTTTATTGTGGTTTAAAAAAAAACAATTTAGAATTTGAAGTTTGATTTTGGAGAGTCTGTAAAATATCAAAGGTTTAAAACACATGATATCATAAAATAAAATAAAATCACACAACTGTAAAATAAACCATTCATTTAGCCAAAGTGAAAAATTTAAATAATTCAAAAAGCAAACATCCTACCCCTTGAGAGAGAGAAGATTTAGTTTCTCAAACAATCGTAAGACCTAATAAAGACAGTATGAAGCAAACAATCCTTCTGCCTTGGTCTCTCAAAGGGTTGGGATTATAGACATGAGCCACCATGCCCAGTCCCAAATCTCTTATTACCAGATTTTAGCCAGGACAAATAGATGATACTTCTGGCTTTTGAACAAGATCCAGAACGACCTCAAAGATAGCTCAAAGAAAGGAAAGTTTCGCTAGCCACAAATGGGGTATAACTCGCATTTCTGTTCAGCCATATTCTCTAGGGTTTCAGCTTCTCAGCTGAATGTCTACTCACAATCAAAAGCTGTTTATGGAAGGGAAAAGGATCAATAAATGAAAACCAGAAGTGACTGATTCTCTTATCAGGAACTGTACCCAGGCCACAACAGGAATTTTGACTACTGGACTTCAAAATGGAGCAACCTTGATTATTAATCCCACATGGAATCCAAAGTGGGCAGTTTAAATGTAATTTTGTTTTATATTACATTTTTGTTCTTTAATTAGTGAACATATTTTTTAAGACTAGCTATGACACTATCATTTGATTTTGATCTTTTCATCAATTGTTTGGAATTAGTGGTCTCTCTTTTTTTTTTTAAACTTAGGAGTGTAATTTACAGGATCCATCTTTTTGCCATTGGATTTTCCATGGTGCACTTAATTTCAATAGTGACCCAATCCAGTAGCCTCTTCAGAGAAGAAGCAATCCCAAGGATGCCCCCATTTTCCAGAAAGAGGCTAAGATAGCAAAACAATTGTTGCCACAGACGGTCAAGGATTGTGTTTGCCTCCAGTAACCCACAAATTTGTGAGGAGGCTGCCACTCATAGACGTGTTAATCTGTGACACTGGGTAGGGCCTCCTGAATTGTACTTTCTCAGTACTCACTAGGCAACAAAAATTGAGATGACAAAATCCCCCCTTATGGATGGGACTTCTTATGACATACTCTCCCAAGAGCTTGGCACATTCAGAATAAAAAAAATCTCAGGATCCTAGCCATTTTCAGGCTGGCCACTTGACATGACCTGGAAATCAGATCCCCTGAATGGTGGAGACCAAGAGAGAGTGGTCACAAATCTAGCTTGGTCACAATTCTAGCTCTCAAAGACATAAAACAAGACAATGGGGAATTTTATCTGGTACCTCTCTTTATGGACAACACAGAAGGACAAAGACAAAAGAAAATACTATTTCTGGGAGAAAAGGAATTAGCCAATGTGAATATCCATAATACAAAGTATCAAAAAGTACACCACAGTAGCTACACCCCAGGACAAGTCACACGAAACCTTTTTTCCCATTAATCAAAACCTTGCAGAGGAGACAAACTGATTTTTACTGTCCATTCAACCAGATTACACTGAGAGAGAGTCTGGGAGCCGAACTGGTAAGAAATTCTTACCTTTTTGCCAGTTTGTTAGATTCCTGGGTTCTCTTCATTGTACCTTTCAGAATAGAGCAACTTTGGTGACCCTGCTTACTGCACCATAACTGTGGGGGTCGAGGCCCTTGGCCCCCTAGACATTGAACAATCACTAACATGAGGCAGATTGGTTAATAGGAGAAAAGGGATACAAATATATTTAACGTGTATACACGGAAGCCTTCAGAATGAGGCTCCAGGATCGGGAGTCCCCAACCCCTGGGCTATGGACCGGTAACGGTCTATGGCCTCTTAGGAGTCTAGCTGCACAGCAGGAAGTGAGCAGCAGGCCAGCGAGCATTACCGCCCTAGCTCCACCTCCTGTCAGATCCCCAGTGGCGTTAGATTCTCAGCAGTGTGAACCTTATTGTGAACTCTAGATTGTGCATTCCTTAAGATAATCTAACTAAAGCCTGATGATCTGAGGTGGAACAGTTTCATGCCAAACCCCCCAACTCCCGTGCCCCTGTCCATGGAATAACTGTCTTCTACAAAACTGGTCCCTGGTCCCAAAAATGTTGGGGACTGCTAACCCAGATTACATTTCAAAGTCCCTTTTAAATTAGTAGAAACATCTCACTTATTGAATTTAATATGCAGAAAACCCCCAAATCTGAGGTTTTTGAATGTCTGATTCCACTGTGAGTTTTATCTCATTGCTCTAATTCATTGCCTCTGAACCAGTTTGATTTTGCCCTCCAGGGGATATTTAGCCAAGTCTGGTGACATTTTGGTTGTCACAGCTGGGGAGGTGGGAGGGTAGTTCTTATATCTACTCTGTATGGGTCAAGGATTATGGTAAACATCCTATAATGCACAGCACTGCACCGCACAATGAATTATCCTGCCCAATATTGTTATGGTTGAGAAATTCATGATACTTTGTTTCCTTGGGTGATTTATGCTTTTGAATGTGAGCTTACCTTGGAGTTTTGTCTATAGGAATTCTGATAGGTCTAGTTTAAGTTTGTTTTCCACCATAGATGATTAGCTACTGCCAATTGCCTGAGGACACTACCATCCTGGAACAACTTTAATTTCTCAGCCTGGGTTTTTTTGAAACCACATGTAATATGTCAATTTGCTCCATGTTACCACCTTTCCCAAAAGCAAACCCAACCCAACCAAAACCCTAGTTAAGGCCATTCGTGTTTACATATGCTAAGAGAATTTTCTTTCTGTCTCCCAGTATCAAGATTAAGACAAGAAGTTTGCCCCCCTTCAGCATGTCGAGTCATGTGAGGGTGGCTGCCCTCTGGGGCTGCAGCTTTCTCACTTTGGAAGACTTATGAGTTTTTTCCTGTGCCCTGCACAGTGAAGAACAAAGAAACTAGTGAGTGACAGTTTGATGAGACATAGATATACACATAGCTTCAAAGAATCTCTCCATAAAGTACTTATTCATTATAAAGGGAAAAAATAATAACTTCATAGGGAAGAAACCTGGTGGATGACATCTTAAGTGATCAAAGTTACTACCATGACTAATGATACAAACCAACATTATATGCCTCCTGATGTGATGTGCTAGAAAGAACACAATATCACTTATATAGTATTTCTGCCAAAGAAGCATAATCTGCATTTTCGTGTTAAAGTGAAGTTGATTATATATAGCATTGTTAAAAATGATTTCGGAGTTTTCCTCTTCATAAAATTTTAAGGTTGTAAAGTTGACGGGCTGTTTTTAATTCACTTTTACAAGTTGTAAATGTTTTGCAAATATGTTTTTTTCCTGTAAGATTTATTTCTTAGCAGGTTAACCTAGATAAATTTATTTCCCAATGGTTACTTTGTTTAATGTTATGGTGCTTGTACACTAAATAATCTATAAGGATAAGACTCAATATAATTTGTTGTTTATTTTGCATATTTATAAACATTTTGCCTCAAATTATGAAAAGTTTTCCTAAAATTTTCTGGTAGATGTGCTGTCTCTTAACGTTCTCCTTAGCTGTCAATTGATTTCCTTATTTATTTAACTATTTTAAAGTTCTTTATAATAGTTTTTATTCATAAATCAAGTGCTTTTACTCTTACAATAAAAAATATACACTTATATTTCCACTCACAATGCACTTAAAGAAAATTTTCAGTCCTGGTTACATTTAAAATAGTTACCTATATTTATCTGGATATTGAGAATATCTGAATCAAAAATCCATTGATAGCATCTACTAAAGCTGAACATTCACACATTGCATGAAATAGGAAAGGAGGGCTTATGTTCTCCAATAGGTGTGTTCATAACAGTTTAGTCATAAAATCCCCAAACTGCCTATCAACAGTAGTGTGTCTCAATAGGAGACTGTAAAAGGACATTTTTAGTGTACTTATACAATCAAGCAGTGGCAAAAAAAATAAACTATTGCTTTATGCACCAACATGGATAAATATCACAGACTTATTGATAAATGAAAGAAGTCAGAAATGAAAGGCTGAAAATTGTATGAGCCATGTATGTGAAAGTCAAGAATAGACAAAACCAACCTACAGTGACAGATGTCAGAATGATGGTTATATTGAGTGTAAGAATATGGGTATAGCCTTCTGGGATGCTGAAAATATTCTCTATATTGATTGGGGTATGGGTTAAAAGGATCTATACATGTCTAGAAAGTTATCAAGCTGTGCAGTTAAGGCCTATGTATTTTACTATATGTAATCTATAGCACAGTTCAATAAAAAATCTGAATGTCTTTGTTATGACTTAATGTTATTGTATTGATTAGGTTTTAGTCTAAAATATCACACACAAATTCATGAGATACCAGATAGGTGTTCAGTTATTTAATCTTGGGTCAAGGTAAAGTCAAATGAACTTTGGCCAAATGCTAAGATGTTGACGTAAGAACAGTCAAGCAAAGCCACTAGGAAGAACAGGAAGATCACAGAAAGACATATGTATACGTGGGTACTCAAGGTAAAATAAAAGACACTATAAATCAGTGGGAAAAACTGATAATTTGGTAAATGGTGTTGGGTAAAAGGTGTTGGCAGAAATATGAAGAAAACTAAAATTGATTCCTACCTCACATCACTTACAATGATTCCTACTTCACATCACTTACAAAGGTGAATTCTATACGGATTAAACAGCTAAATGTGAACAGTACAACTGTAAAGTTAATTTAAAAAATGTAGGAAGGGACTTCTTAAACAAAACCTCAAAATGTTATAGCATAAGATAAAAAGAAAAAGATGGTTTTGCTCACAACAAAATTAAGGATGAAGTTAACAGACTGAGAGAAGTTATTTACAATGTCTGAAATTGACAAAGGGCCAATACCTACACATACAAGAAACTTCAACAAATCAAAATACGCAAAAAACAGGCCAGGGGCACTGGCTGATGCCTATAATCCCAGCACTTTGGAAGGCCAAGGTGGGAGGATCACTTGAGCCCAGGAGTTCAAGACCAGCCTGCACAACACGGTGAAACCCCATCTCTACTAAAAATACAGAAAATAACCGAGTGTAGTGGTGCATACCTATAGTCCCAGCTGTTTGGGAGGCTGAGGTGGGAAGATCACCTGAGCCTGAGAGGTCAAGGCTGCAGTGAGCTGTGATCATGTCTTTGCACTGCAGCTTGGGTGACAGAGTGAGACCCTGCTACAAAAAAAAAAAAAAAAAAGGAAAAGAAAAGAAAAAAACAAATATCGAAACAAAAGACAGTTCATAGGAGAAGAAACCCAAGAGGCCAAAAGCATATGAAGAGACGTTTAAATCTTTTAGTTAACACCAAAGATGCAAATTTAAACAATAATGATATATTATTTTAGACTGGCAAAAATTAGAAAGGTGGAGAATGGGCAGGATGGTAGTGATGTGGAATATAGGAACCTTAGGTACTCTGGCAGTTCTACAGAGCAACGTGCTAGTACCTAATTGTATTATGCATGTGTGTACCTAGTGACCCAGCAGTTTCACTTCCAGACAGATACTCCAAAAAATTCTCACACAGTTCTGTCAGGGGACATAGAAGAATAGGTTCATTATAGTGTTGCTCACAGTAGAGCAGAGGTGATGCTAACCTGGTTGTCTGTGTTCTAAAAATGTGCATGCCTACATATGGTATTGCAAAACAGTTGGAAGAAACTGTCTAGATGTAAACAAAGCAATATGAATAGCCCTTTGAACAAAAAAAAAGAGTAAGGAACATAATGAGTTATGCAATACATGCATTCAAAAATAGTACATATTTTGTAAAAACATCCAAAATAAGAGGTTACACATTGAAAACACTGGAATGTTAGGTTATTTATGCCAAGTGAAGAGTAGGGACTGGGGAGTAGTCTCACTATGTGGAAAATAAATTTGCAATTAACTCCCAATTTTCAGAACGATGTGTTTCCCTCCTTGCTGCTGTGTTGAATGTCCAAAGAAAAGCCTCTCTGATTCACTTTCCCTAGGATGTGAACCTAATTTTTCCTTCCCAGGACTTGATGAATCCCACTCTCTGGCCACGCTACTCAACCCTGCTTTCTAAGGCACTTGGAGCCCTAGTCCTAACCTTTAGGTTTCTGCTGTGGGACTCAGGGTGCTCTCTATGGACATCATTCTCTAGGGCATTTAAGGCTGAGTTTTCCCTGATGCTCTATCACCCTTTTCCCACCAAATTTGTGGACACGGCACTTCCACTGACATCTCCTATTCTCTTTGCCTTTCATTCTATACTTTTTTTTTCCTTTTTTTTTTGAGAAAGAGTCTCGCTCTGTTGTCCAGACTGGAGTGCAGTGGTGCGATCTCGGCTCACTGCAAGCTCCGCCTCCCGGGTTCACGCCATTCTCCTGCCTCAACCTCCCAAGTAGCTGGGGCTACAGGCGCCCGCCACCATGTCCGGCTAATGTTTTGTATTTTTTTAGTAGAGGCGGGGTTTCACCGTGTTAGCCAGGATGGTCTGGATCTCCTGACCTCGTGATCCACCCACCTCGGCCTCCCAAAGTGCTGGGATTACAGGCGTGAGCCACCGCGCCTGGCCTCAGGCTATACTTTTAAAAACATTTCATTACCGTCATTTTTCTGGAGTTTTAAGAGGGAGCAGGGATTTTGAATTAATCTGTTGGGTGTAAGTGCACTGGAAGCTGCAAACTTATCCTTTGGAAGAATATTTTTTAAACCTGTGCTTTTCAGGGCATACAGGATTCACAAAGTACTTTCTAACTTTCCAACAGTCATTTAAATTATAAAATCTTAACTAAGATCATAATAATATTGAGTCATGTGGGGGGAATTGTAGCTTAATTCCTCATTAATTATTTTTAGAATTGGCAATCCAGGTGAAAGATGCTTAGAACCTGGATCTAGACAGTTGCAGTAGATAGAGAAAGGAGGAGCACATGAGAGAGACTAAAAAGGCAGAAATGGTACAAATTACAAAAGGTGACAGAGGATGACTCTAGATAGCTCTTACAACTGCCATTTGTGGAAAAAGGCATTATAGGAGGAGGAGGAACTGATGAGGATGTTTTAAAACATAGTTTTATTACTATTCAGATATGGTGAGGCCAACAGATCAGAAGATAATTGCCATTAAAAAGAGCTTGGGCCGGGCGCGGTGGCTCAAGCCTGTAATCCCAGCACTTTGGGAGGCCGAGACGGGCGGATCACGAGGTCAGGAGATCGAGACCCTCCTGGCTAAGACGGTGAAACGCCGTCTCTACTAAAAAATACAAAAAGCCGGGCGAGGTGGCGGGTGCCTGTAGCCCCAGCTACTCGGGAGGCTGAGGCAGGAGAATGGCTTAAACCTGGGAGGCGGAGCTTGCAGTGAGCTGAGATCCGGCCACTGCACTCCAGCCTGGGCGACAGAGCGAGACTCCGTCTCAAAAAAAAAAAAAAAAAAAAAGAGCATGATATACTTGTATATCCCAAGAGGAGGGAGGATGCCACACCAGGGGAGGATGCCTGAGAAGCACCAGGGTCTATCCGGAGGCAGAGGGAGGATGGGGACTATGGGCAAGAGTCCATAGTCTCATGGTTTTTGAGGGAAGGAAACCATATTATGAGTTTTGAGGGAAGGAACAGGTGAGGCGGAGTAAGCAGGCTTAGGATTCACTGGTTTGAATCATTTCAGTGGGCTCTGGGGCACTGGGCAATCCCTCGTTGTCTTGTAGTTGGCCCTGGGTGATTACGGCAGGGGAATAGTGGTCCCGAGTAAGAGCCTGATAGAGGAGGTGGTGGGGCTATGAGTTGATAGGTTTGCAATTGAAAGGTGTGCTCTAGGATGAGTTGTTTGGTATCTCCAGGATATGTGTGACCCTCGGAGGGACAATACCTCCAGGGTCAGCAAGATCCCAGTATGTCAAGGCATCAAAATACAGCAAAAAATAAAAAGAAGACATGATGAATACAGTGAGGAGAGCTGAAGCCACATGCACGTGCTGAGTTTCAGGTGTCCTGTCTATGAGCCTTCAAGAGGAGATGTCTGTAGGTGGTTGGAGCTCATTTTCAGCTCAGCACAGAGGTTTATTCTGGAGACTTAAATCTGGGGACCAGCTAGAAGAAGCAGTGACAATCACGAGTTTGCATAAGAAAGGGAAGAGGAGAAGCCCCAGTGGTTCAGGAGGAAAACAGAAAGGAGATCTCACAAAGGAGATAAAGCAGGAGAGCGGCACTTGAGGGTGGTGTGGCAGACAGATGGAGGTGACCACACACCACTGTGCAGGCACTCCAGCAATGCTCTCTTCTAGCAGAAGGAAGTGGCAGAGGGAAAGGAAGTTGGGAGAGTAACCAGGACATTGTTGGTGGGGCTGAGGCCTACTTAAGTGCAACCTTTTAGGAATCCTCATGCCTTTCCCCAGTCAGGGTCACTGTCTTACCTGGGAACCTTCCACTGGTCTTCTACTTTTCTTTTTTTAAAAAAAATGGGGGTAAAGTACACATAATATAAAACTTGCCACCTTTGCCATTTTTAAGCATGTGGTTCAGTAGTGTTATCTGTAGAAGTTTTCTTTCTAGGCTCCTGCTTTCTTGCTGTTTTCTCTCTTTCCCTAGAAAAGTTTTATTCTTTCTACCTCCATCAGGGTCTTAGATCATTTCCTTATGCATTCAAATACTCATAGATCTACCTTCTTAAAAAATTACTGTGCATTACAGCTTCAGTTCCTGCTGTTTCTTCTCATTTTGTCTCTTTCTCCTAAGAATTGTCATCTAGAGATGGGCTTATCTGAAGTCCCCCCATGCCTCTTCTCTAACTGTTGATTTTGAGGGTACCATTGACATTTTATTCCTACTTGGCTAGTGCAACACAACACTGACTTGATCTTTCTAATTTATTTATTTTCATATCTTACGAAACTACAAAAGTTTTTTAATCTCAATGTACAGGTATATCCTTTACAAGATTAATTTAATATTTATAGCCTATTTTAGTCAATCATCATCATGTATTAAGGCTCTCCTCTTATTGTTTTATTTATCTTTTAATGCATCAGTCTCCATACTCATTTTTATCCTCCAAGAGGCAACGTTCAATATAGTTGACATGTTTTGCCATTTATCCTTAAATTTGTGGGATATTTGTAAAATCTGAGTTGCTGGCATTGCTAATTTGTAGAAAAGGTACTGTATTATATATCCTACTCAGTTTTTTTTCTCAAATTGGTCCATGTTGCAATGCATTTTTCTAATTTCTACATATCATTCTGTAGTGCACATATATGTCACATTTTACTTGTCCAGCTTTTCAGCTACTACAAACAGTACTGCAATATGTTTCTTCATGAATTATTCTTATTGGAAATGAGAATTTCTTCTTTTTTTTTCCTTTTTTTTTTTCTGAGATGGAGTCTTACTCTGACCCCCAGGCTGGAGTGCAGTGGCGCAATCTCAGCTCACTGCAAGCTCCGCCTCCCGGGTTCATACCATTCTCCTGCCTCAGCCTCCCAAGTAGCTGGGACTACAGGTGCCCGCCACCACGCCCGGCTAATTTTTTGTATTTTTAGTAGAGATGGGGTTTCACCGTGTTCGCCAGGATGGTCTCAATCTACTGACCTCGTGATCTGCCCGCCTTGGCCTCCCAAAGTGCTGGGATTACAGGCGTGAGCCACCGCGCCCGGCCAGAAATGAGACTTTCTTAAGGAAGAGGAGTGGGATTGCTTATATGATGAGATATAAGCACATTGTTTTCCAGATTGGCTGTGTCACTCTGTAGTCCCTGGAACTTTGTACAAGGTTATTAGGTTTCCCACATCCCTATCCATACCTAGTGTTATCCAAATTTTTAATAATTTGGCTAATCTGATGGGTTTTAATTTCTAATTATTATTTAATTTGTATTTCCTAATAAAATACTTTGAACATCTCATTCTGTATCCTTCATTTTTTTTTCTTTTTTTCTTTTTTTTTTTTTGAGACGGAGTCTTGCTCTGTTGCCCAGGCTAGAGTGCAATGGCCAGATTGTATCCTGCATTTTTGATGTTCAACTGCTGACATTTTCTTTTTTTTTTTTATACAGAGTCTCGCTCTGTTGCCCAGCCTGGACTGCAGTAGTGCAATCTCGGCTCACTGCAACCTCCGCCTCCTGGGTGCACGCCATTCTCCTGCCTCAGCCTCCCGAGTAGCTGGGACTACAGGTGCCTGCCACCACGCCCGGCTAATTTTTTGTATTTTTAGTAGATACAGGGTTTCGCCGTG
Organism: Rhinopithecus bieti; assembly: GCF_001698545.2. Taxonomy (NCBI): domain Eukaryota; kingdom Metazoa; phylum Chordata; class Mammalia; order Primates; family Cercopithecidae; genus Rhinopithecus; species Rhinopithecus bieti. The sequence goes on from NW_016823575.1 coordinate 470,219, forward strand.
TTAGCCAGGATGGTCTCGATCTCCTGACCTCGTGATCCGCTCGCCTCGGCCTCCCAAAGTGCTGGGATTACAGGCGTGAGCCACCGTGCCCAGCCTCAACTGCTGACATTTTCTAAGCCTCACCCCTCTCTCTTTTTCTCCCCACACCTGGACAAACTGAGAAAAAAGCCCATGTATTCCCTCCATTGGTGCTGGGAAATTCCAACTACATAAGGG
>NW_016823576.1:0-1664 GCF_001698545.2 Rhinopithecus bieti
ATTTTATATATGACAATATATAAAATAATTTTTATGTTCTTGCTATTCTTTTCCTATTTGTGTCATTTTCTACCAACCTGCCATTTTCCTTTTTATTTAAATGTTATATTTTATTCTATAAATGTGTTTTAATTTTCTTAATGTTACCCATTTTGATCTTTTATAATTACTCCTTTTATTTTTAATCCTCCTAGTTGTGATAGTTTTCCTTGTTTCTTGTGATTTAATTTTAATCTGCTTAGAATTAATTATGGAGTAAAGCACAGTTTTCTTCATATCATTTATTAAAGAAAGACTCCCATTGTTTGGATATGCTTATTTTATGACCCATTAATGTAATGGACTGAATTATACCCCCACAAATTCATATATGTTGAAGCCCTAACCTTCAATGTGACTATTTGGAGACAGGGCCTCTGGGGAGGTAACTAAGGTTAAATAAGGTCATGAGAGTAGAGCCCTAAGCTGCTAGGACTGGAGCCCAGAAGAGGAGACACTAGAGTCCTTTCTCCACCATGTAAGGCCACAGTGAAAGTGTGGCCATCTGCAAGCCAGGCAAAGAGGTCACAGAAGAAACCCATCCTCACAACATTTTGATCTTGGACTCCCAGCCTACAGAACTGAGATAAATAAATTTCTGTTGTTTGAGCCATTGAGTCTGTAACATTTTGTAATGGTAGCCTGAACAGACTAATGCAATAACGTTCTTAGATTTATTAGGATCTCTTCTTGAGATCTAGACTTGCTTTCACGAATATATTCTATTAATAGACATCTCCATTTGTGTAAATATATGTATACAGTGCCATTACAATAAATTTGGATTATTCTGATTTTATATTTTAAGTGTGGGCTGCGCTTTTTTACATAATATTTTATGCTGGATGTAAAAGTATACCTCAAAATATGCTATAGGCATTCTTCTGAGTTTCTCTATGGCATCTAACATGAAGCTTCATCAGGCAGAGTGTAAACCAAAGTTTCCTGCTTCGTCTAAGGGTATAGGAGGCCACATGGCTTGGTACTTCTTCCTCAAGCAGAGCTAGAAAATGTGAGCTAAGGCAGATGAGAAGGGGAGATGGACCTCCCTAGGGTCATCTGTGGCAAACATGACTAAGCTGAGGTGAGGTGAGGAGCATGCAACTGGAAATTGTGTCATTCTAAGAAAACCTGGGAACCAAATGAAACTACTTAACATTTTGATTCTACAAAACATCTAAATATTTTCTTACTGTGAATTTCACCTACAAATGCACTTTTTTGTTAAATCTTTTAAATATCTTTAGAAAATACAAATTTCTTTTAATAATAGCTAATTACCTTAGATCCTATTAATGCAAACTTCTTTGAGAGAGAAAATGTGAATGAGATGTTGTGCTCAATGAGGCCGCAAGAATAAGATATAATAAATGAGAACACCATGTCATGAAAATAGTCTCAGTTGTCTACAGGATCAACTCTTTTGTCTGAATTGCCTGGACATTTCAGCTCAATCTCAGACTGATTTTATTTTTTCTTCAATAGCTTTGACTCAATCAGTTGATTTGTTGGCATTACATAGATATAGCCCAAAACAAACATTTCTTGCTCTGAAGAATTTGATCGTAAGCTGTTCATTACCTTTTAGGAAGAATTTTCAAGAGAGAATAATGATCCTCTCTCTC
>NW_016823577.1:0-13336 GCF_001698545.2 Rhinopithecus bieti
CAGAGTATTGGGGTGGGAGTTACCCGATTTTCCAGGTGCTGTGTGTCTCCGTTCCCCGGGCTAGGAAAACGGATTCCCTTCCCCCTTGGCTTCCAGGTGAGGTGATGCCTCGCCGTGCTTCAGCTCTCGCTGGTCAGGCTGCAGCAGCTGACCAGCACCGATTGTCCGGCACTCCCTAGTGAGATGACCCCAGTACCTCAGTTGAAATTGCAGAAATCACCAGTCTTCTGTGCGCTCGCCCTGGGAGTTGGAGACTGGAGCTGTTCCTATTCGGGCATCTTGCTCCGCCCAATGACACCTGAGTACTCTTAAGAAATCCCCGTGGTGGGTAAGAAGGAGAGCTTGGAAACTTCAGAGTAACAGTGGGACAAGTGTGGGCTCTGGTTAGTTCCACCTGGAAACCTTTTCACAATGATATGAGGGGGAAGGAGAGTACAACAAAGTAACAGAAAAGGTGAGAGAGCTGGTTTGTTTGCCAGCTAAAACTGAAGCGGCAGAGGAGGGAGAGGTTTATCCCTACCCTTCTGCACTCCATCATTATTTTGAAGAAAAAAAGTGGCTTACCCTCCAGATCTTTCTTTTCCAGAGAACACTGGGTGAAAAGTAGTGGCCCCGGTGACTGTTCAGGCAGCGCCTAGAGTGACTGCCTTCAGTTCTATTCAGGCGGGAAATCAGCAAGCTAGATGAGAGGGTGATATAGAGGCTTGGCAGTTCCCTGTTAGGATACATCCCCCAGATCAACAGGGAGATAATATACCTACATTTGAGCCTTTTCCTTTTAAATTACTCAAAGAATTTAAACAAGGTATTAATCAATATGGACCAGGTTCTCCTTTGGTAATGGGACTGTTAAAAAATGTTGCTGTTTCCAGTTGGATGATTCCTAGTGACTGGGATGCTCTTACCTCAAGCTTGCCTGACTCCTGCTTACTTCTAACAATTTAAAATTTGGTGGGCAGATGAAGCTTCCATTCAGGCTGCTTGCAATGCCCAGGCCCAACCTCAAATTAATGTAACTGCAGACCAACTTTTGAGTGTTGGCAGCTGGGCTGGTTTAGATGCACAAGTGGTCATGCAGGGTGATGCCATAGAACAGCTTAGAGGAGTGTGCATTAGAGCTTAGGACAAAATCCTAAGGAGGAGAGCAATACCCTTCCTTTAGTGCTGTAAAGCAGGGTCCAAAAGAACCGTATGCAGATTTTATCGCTCAGTTATAGGAGTCTCTTTAAAAGGTGATTGCAGATTCGGCTGCTCAAGATATGGTGTTGCAGTTACTAGCTTTTGACAATGTTAATCCCGAGTGCCAGATTGCTCTGCCACTTTTTAGAGGGAAAGTGCATTTAGTTGATTATATCAAGGCCTGTGTTGGTATTGGAGGTAATCTGTATAATGCTACTTTGTTGGCACAAGCCATGCCAGGACTGAAAGTGGGTAAAGGAAATACTCCGTTTCCTGGAGCTTGTTTTAACTGTGGGAAGCATGGTCATACTAAAAAAGAATGTAAAAAAAAATCAGCAAGTCAGGCTGCCAGGTGCCAGGAGAAAGAAAACTACTGAGCCTGGAATATGTCCAAAATGCAAAAAAGGAAAACATTGAGCTAATCAGTGTCACTCTAAGTTTGATGAAGATGGGAACCCAATTTCGGGAAAGGCCATGAGGGGCCTGTCCCGGGCTTGTCTCCCACCACAGCCAGTAGTACCACAGTAGATTTATGCTGCACAAAAGCTGTCAGACTTCTGCCTGGGGAACCCCCACAAAAAGTGCCAAGAGGAGTCTGTGGACCCTTGCCAGCGGGGGTGGTAGGATTAATTCTAGGTAGGTCTAGTTTAAATTTAAAAGGAGTGCAAGTACATACAGGAGTCATTGATTCAGATTACAATGGGGAAATTCAAATTGTTATATCTACTTCTGTCCCCTGGAAAGCAGAGCCAGGAGAGCGTGTAGCACAGCTTCTGATTGTGCCATATGTGGAAATGGGGAAAAGTGAAACTGAACAGGAGGATGTGGAAGCACAAATAAGGCAAAGCAGCTTATTGGGTGAATCAAATTACTGATAAATGTCCTACCTGTGAAATAACTATTCAGGGAAAGAAATTTAAAGGTTTGGTAGATACAGGAGCAAACATTTCAATCATTTCTCTACAGCACTGGCCATCTGCGTGGTCAATTCAACCTACTCAATTTAACATAGGTGGAGTTGGTAAAGCCCCTGAAGTATATCAACGTAGTTATATTTTGCATTGTGAAGGGCTCGATGGACAACCTGGGACTAATCAACCAATTGTAACTTCTGCACCTATAAATTTATGGGGGAGAGATTTATTACAAAAATGGAGAGCACAAGTTCTAATTCCAGAGCAATTATACAGCCTTCAAAGTCAACATATGATGCATGAAATAGGGTATGTCCCTGGTTCGGGACTAGAAAAAAATTTACAAGGTTTGAAGGAAGTGCTTCAAGCAGAAAGACAAAGTTCCCACCAAGGTTTAGGACATCATTTTTGATGGTGACCATTGTTAAGCCTCCGGAACCTATACCTTTAAAATGGTTAACAGATAAGCCAATTTGGATAGAAAAATAGCCGCTAAGTAAAGAGAAACTGGAGGCTTTAGAGGACTTAGTTACTGAACCATTAGAAAAAGGACACACAGCTCCAACATATTCCCCTGGAATTCTCCAGTCTTCGTTATTAAGAAAAAGTCAGGTAAATGCAGAATGTTGACAGATCTTACAACCATTAATTCAGTTATACAACCGATGGGGACATTTCAGCTAGGATTGCCTCCTCCTGCTACGATTCCAAAAAATTGGCCTTTAATAGTCATAGATTTAAAAGACTGTTTCTTTACTATCCCCTTAGCTGAGCAAGACTGTGAAGAGTTTCCATTTACAATTCCTGCAGTAAACAACCTACAGTCTGCTAAGCGTTTTCACTGGGAAGCGTTGCCAGAACGCATGTTAAACAATCCAACAATTTGCCAGACCTATGTAGGGCAAGCAATTGAACCTACTTGTAAAAAATTTTCTTATGTTATTCATTATATGGAAGATATATATATATATATATATTATATATAGACTTTGTGCTGCCCTCACTCCTCACTCGAGAAATATTACTCCAATGTTATGATCACTTGCAAAATTCGATTTCTTGCACCAGTTTAATTATACCTCTTGACAAAATTCAGACTACTACTCCTTTCTCCTATTCGGGACCTTAGTAAATGACACTACAATAGTGCTACAGAAAGTAACCATATGTAGGGATCAACTGAAAACATTAAATGACTTTCAAAAATTACTAGGGGACATTAATTGGATACGACCTGCTCTAGGCATTCCTACTTATGCCACGAGTGATCTATTTGCTATCTTTAGAGGAGATCCTAGTCTCACTAGCCCTCAGCAATTAACAAAGGAGACTGAGGCAGAGTTACAACTAATTGAGAAACAAGTGCATTAGGCTCAAGTAAATAGAATAGATCCAGAGAAGACTCTAGGTTTGCTCATTTTTTCAACTCAGCATTCACCTACTGGTGTTATTGTTCAAGAGCAAGATCTTGCAGAGTGGCTCTTCCTTCCACATAGTAATTCACAGACTTTCAGTCCTTATTTGAATCAAATTGCTACTATGATAGGAAATGGGAAAACTCAGATTGTTAAATTATATGGATATGATCCTGAAAAAATTATTGTCCCTCTCACGAAGCCAAAAATACAGTAAGTCTCACTTGGCAAACCCATTTAGCTGCCTTTGTGGGTATTCTTGATAACCATTTTCCTAAAATGAAACTGTTTCAATTTTTGAAATTAACTAGTTGGATTCTCCCTAAAATAACTAAATTTAAACCAATTGAAGGTGCTGAAAATGTCTTCACAGATGGGTCTAGTAATGGTAAAGCTGCTTATTCTGGCTCAAAAGGTAAAGTTTTCCAGATGCCCTATACTTCAGCTCAAAAAGCGGAGCTTGTAGCTGTAATTGAGGTGTTGACTGCTTCTGATATGCCTATTAATGTGATTTCTGATTCTTCATATGTGGTTCATTCCACACAATTAATTGAAAATACTCAGTTAAAATTTCATACAGATGAATGACTGATGACTTTATTTACCCAATTGCAAACAGCAGTTAGGAATAGAATGCACCCTTTTTACATCACTCATGTTAGGGCTCATACACCTCTTTCAGGACCTTTGACTGCAGGGAATCAAATGGCTGATCAATCATCTAGTTGCTACTGCAATATCTAATGGTAGACACTTTTACAATTTAACCCGTGTTAATGTCTCTGGTCTCAAATGCAAATACAGCATTACCTGAAAAGAAGTTAAAGTTGTTATGCAGTGATGCTCAACTTGCCAAATGGTGCATTCCTCATCTTTTGGAGGAGGAGTTAATCCTTGAGGATTGGAACCTAATTCTCTTTGGCAAATGGATGTCACCCACGTTCCTTCGTTTGGGAGACTAGCTTATGTATATGTATGTGTGGACACCTTTCTCACTTTGTCTGGGCTACATGCCAATCAGGACAGTTACTTCTGCCTGTGTTAAATTTCACCTTTTGCAGCATTTTGCGGTGATGGGCATTCCAGCTTCTATTAAAAAGGACAGTGCCCCAGGCTATACTAACTAAGCTGTAGCTACAATTTTGTCTATATGGAATATTAAACACATTACTGATATCCCATACAATTCTCAAGGACAAGCCTTAGTGGAAAAATGAATCTCTCCCTGGAACAGCAGTTGCAAAAGCAAAAGGGGAGAAACGGGGACTAAGGAACACTACATATGCAATTGATTCTAGCATTATTGACTTTAAATTTTTTGAGCCTGACTAAAGACCAGAAGCAGTTGAACAGCATCTACAGAAACCAGATGCAAAGAAAGAAACAGAACAACTGATTTGCTGGGGAGATCTGATAACAAAAAATTGGGAAATAGGTAAAATAATAACTTGGGGTAGAGGTTATGCTTGTGTTTCTCCAGGACGTTATCAGCAGCCAATCTGGGTGCCATTGAGACACCTGAAACCTTATCATGAGCCAGATGCTGAAGAAGAGATTCTCAGAGGAACCTGAGTACCTGCTGGTTGCAGCCATGTCAAGACTGATGCTGAGGAGGACCCCAACTGCCACGAGCAACACCCGTCGAACACAGCCACCTACCTGTGGACAGATCAAGAAGCTGTCAGAGATGGCAGAAGAAAACCTGAGGAAACCAGGACAACCAGTCACAATGAGTAATTTAATGATAGCTATGATAGCGGAGATCACCATTGCCATGAGTATTCCTTCAGCAAGGGCTGACACAGAGAACAATTATACTTGCTGGGCATATTTACCTTTTCCACCACTTTTACAGCCTGTAACTTGGCTGGACCCCCCAGTGGAGGTATACACTAATGATAGCTTTTGAATGCTTGGTCCTACAGATGATAGAGGTCCATCTCACCCATATAAGGAAGGAACTGTTATGACTATTTCTTTAGGATTTGAGCATCCACCTATCTGTTTAGGAAAGACCAGTAGTTGCCTACCACCTTATTATCAGTCTTGACTGGCAATAGTGCCTGGATGTAATCACTCTATGACACAGTTACATATGTTTTCTGGTCTCAGTATTTACCATAATGAATCTCCTCCTATAATTGAGGCATACCGCCCTCAAAAACCTATTTGTAAGCAGGATTGGACTTAGTCAGAATAAATGAACATACTTATTTGGGAAGATTGCATTGCAGAACAGGCAGAGGTGCTGTGCAATGATTCCTATGGAATCATTATTGATTGGTCCCCTAAGGGGATGTTTAACTTGAATTGCACCTCTCAGTCTGTGTGCCATGGCCACACTATATTCAACTGGTCTGAATAAAATGGTCAGATGGTAGAAATGGTAAGAAGTATGGCAAGAGTTCCTAGTATCTGGAAACAAGGCAGTATAGTGGCACCTCATCCTCAAATGATATGGCCTTCTCTAGGAGCTAAACATAAGGATTTGTGGAAACTATTAATGGCTCTTAATAAGATCAAAATTTGGGAAAGAATAAAAAAGCATCTAGAAGAACACTCTACAAAGTTGTCTTTGGATATTGCAAAATTTAAAGAACTAACATTTAAAGTATCCCAGGCACACCTGACCTTAATGCCAGGAACCAGAGTGCTTGAAGGAGCTGCAGATGGATTAACAGCTATTAACCCATTAAAATGGGTAAAAACTCTTGGAGGCTCTGTGATTTCTATGATGGTTGTGCTATTAATCTGTGTTGTTTGTCTTTGTATAGTCTGCAGTCGCAGATCCCAACTCCTGCTAGAAGTAGTTCACAGTGATAAAGCCATTTTTGCTTTTATTGTCTTGCAAAACAAAAAGGGGGACATGTTAGGAACAGGCCCCCAAATCTGGCCAGAAACAAAATCTCTACAGCACTGTGGCATGCTTGTGATGGCTATGATGCCTACTCTGAAGGTTATTGGTTTACCAGAATGAGGGCAAGGAACACCTGGCCCACCCAGGGTGGAAAACTTCTTAAGCCGTTCCTGAACAACAAGCAATAGCATGAGCGATCTGTGTCTTAAAGACATGTTCCTGCTGCAGATTACAAGCCAGAGCCCATCCCTTTGTTTTCCATTTTATTAATTTATAATCTATAGCAACAATGCTTATCACTGGCTTGCTGTCAGTAAATATGTGGGTAAAACTCTATTCATGGCTCTCAGCTCTGAAGACTGTCAGTTCCCTGATTTTACCTGTTTCAAAACAAACATACTGGTACATATTAGGTATATCCACACTCTATATTTATGTGTGTGTGTGTCTCTAATTCCTCTAGCACTACTGGGTTAAGGTCTCCACGACTGAGCTGGTCTCTGCACTTTTTCAAAATTGTTTTCGACTAATTTAGTCCATTTGTCTTTACAAATAAATTTTAAAATCATCTTGCCAATTTGTACAATAAAAAAGCCTGTTGAGATATCTGATGTATGACCCAATGACATAGCCCCAGAAATAGAGAATTAATTTTTTAATATCCCTTCCTCATCTGCAAGGGTTATTCATCCATACCCTGAAGGCAACAAGATTTTGTCACCCTAACCATAGCCACTAAACACTATCTTGCCCTAAGTCTTCCATTGGGTAGATGAGTTAGAAGAGTTCAGGGAGAATTTTGTGCCTTTTCTACTTTGCTGTTTTCCTTCTGAGCACTTACACCATGGGGGAAGCTTTTTCAGACTGCGAGTTATCCCTATCCAGTGTTTCTTGTGAGCATCATTTAAGTCTTTGGAGGAGAGTACTTGTGTTGGTGTGAATTCACCTAGTATCTGTGGCTTCCAGAAATTCTATATTCTCATTCTTGCCCACACCTGGACTTTAGGAATAGGTTACTAATTGTACCTGAATTCTTCTCTTCATATTCTTTGGCTTCAGGTAGATTCTCTCTACAATAAGCAAGTGTTGTTATCTTTCTCCTTGAATTTGTCTCCTTAGATTTTCAGATTAGTTTTTTGCTCTGACCTGAACTCTATGATGGGTCCCAGAAAAGTGGTGAATTTACTGTTGTTGAAGAGTAGAAGTAATGTTTTTTAAGCCTTCTGCATCTTAAACAGAAGTCACGAGTCTCTCTGATTTCTTCTAGAATATGAAAAAATGTAAGGACAATTTTAACTTTCATTTGAACGTGATTTTTAGATTAACCCATTTAGCCAAACTGATCTGAATCATGAACAAAATCATAGTCCCACACAATGTATCCACATTACTAAAACACTCATAAGAGCAAGTCATCTTTAGTGTTTGAAGTTGCTTTGATCATTTGTGCATAAATATACGGTTGAAGTAAAACTATCTATAGGCAGTTAGTATTAAAGGATACTACAACAGACAGTTATGTTAGAAACTACTGTTTACATAATCTCCTGTCAAAAATTGTATATACATTATCTATAATTTTTACAACACTACTTTCAAGTAGGGGTTACGGTTCCATGCTCTACAGACGAGACAACTCAATTCAAAAAAGATTAAATTATATCCCAGGTAATAGAGGTAATAAAAAGCAGAATCATAATTTGACTATAAGTTTAATTAGCTCCAGGACAAGTCCTTTTTTTCTTTACAACTTCAAAATTTGTGTCATCTCAGATTTTTTTTTTTTTTGGACAGAGTCTCACTCTGTTGCACAGGCTGGAGTGCAGTGGTATGATCTTGGCTCACTGCAAACTCTGCTTCCTGGATTCAAATGATTCTCCTGCCTCAACCTCCTGACTAGCAACAGGTACATGCCACCACGCCTGGCTAATTTTTGTATTTTTTAGTAGAGATGGGGTTTCACCGTATTGAGCAGGCTGGTCTCAAACTCTTGACCTTGTGATCCACCCACACTGGCCTCCCAAAATACTGGGATTACACGTGTGAGCCACCACACCGGCCTACCTGAGATTTTACTGTATGATTATAGACTTACTAACACTTGGAAGGACTAGTGGATTTTAATTTCCTTGACTAGATTTAAAACGAAACAACAACAAAAATGAAAAATTGCTATTTGGTCTTCCCTTACTGAAGGATTTGAAAGGAGGAGATGATAGTTGGAGATTTTGGTTCATAACAAAGTTTTATTTTCAACATGGCCTCTGTCAGCACTTAGAATATTTATCATCTTAGAAATGGTTATAATTCTTAATTTTCTATCTGTTGAAATATGATAGAAGATTTAATATATTAACAGATTCAGTGATTTTACCTGTTTCAAAACAAACATAATAGGTATGTTTTTAATGGGTCGTCAGAGTAAGTTTACCATAAAGCTAAAGAATATAGTTTTAGGGACCCTCATTGACCCCTTCCTTGGCCTAATTATGTATTTGTTATATTGTATTTTCTTAGAACTCCACATCTCACAGATTGCATAAATTTTAGGGTCCACAAAACTGGTCCCTTCACCCGGGGCACAATTTTTAATCTTCTAGAATTTTAGATATTTTCTGCCAGTTTAGCTAAGAAGTTTTGAAATATGGTCTTATTTAACTTAAGCTTATCATGAACTCTCACAGAAATCAGACTGCTCTTTAATTAAAAGAGAATAGTATTCCAATGGGCTATCATTTGTAACAACAAAGCACCTCTGAAAAATGACTTTGGCAAGCAAATGCAGTGATATCTTTTAGATAGTTACCTATCTTTGTTCACCACTGAAAGCTTTGTGTTGTAAAAATTAAATAAAACATCAGGAAATATTCAGATATATTGCTTTAGAGCAACATAGGAAATGGGGTCAAGAAAACCATCTGGATATAGACGAATGAAAAACATAAATGAATTATTTTTCCATATTTCTGAGTAAATGTGAATGCAACTATTTTCAGGTTTAATCTTTGCTGAAGGCTTTTCTTTATGACTGATAATTTTGAAGAAAATGCTATAAACTAATTAAAACCTAATATAAAGGTAATTGTTGCATGTTACATTACGTAATTCTCAAGAAGTATATTTTTGATCATTTAAAAGACAGTTACAATTTGCAAGAGTTGAATATACAATGGTGTTTGCAAGTGAAATTCACTTTTGAATATGGATTAAAATTCTCCTGTGTTAGATAAGAATCACCAACTTAAATTTCATATGCTAGCTAAAATGTGTCTCTTTGGAAAGTCGTAATTCCTTTTAGCCACTGTGTATTTTGAACGATGAGTTTTTCCCTCCTGAAAGATATTTGGTTCTATAATTTCAGTTATGTTGACCATATTTACATAATTTTCTTCCTTTAGCAAAATTGTATAATTTATTAAGGAACCACCATATTCTATTAATTAGTATGTACAAATTGCCATACGATTCACTTTGGGATGAGAAAAGCAAAAAAAAAAAAAAAAAAAAAAAATGTGAAATAGAGAGTTCTGAGTAAATATTTCTGAATTTATATTTCTTCTATTCCTCTTATATGCCACAACCAGCCCTGTTTTGAAGTAGAGAAAGTATTATTCCTAAAAGGAGGGGAGGATCCACTTCGCTTTGGGGATTGGCCAACATGAAAGACTATTAAAAATGGATTTATTTAAAGAATTCAGTAAATGAAATGGCCTTAGGCATCTAAATTGGTAATGACTAGCAAATACAAAGTATAACTTAAAGACCTATATTAATGCATTTCCATTTGCCTGACAAAGGTGTGTGTGTGTGTGTGTGTGTGAATCATGTTCAGATAAGAATCTTTATCTTGCTGACTTTTTCAAAAGTTGCGTTTCAGTTTTCAAGAAAAATTATGCAGATTTGTGAGTTATTTCTCTTAAAGTGACTGTATTTCAATAGAAAAGTCATTTTAATATGCCCTTCTTCACTCTTAATACTTTTTATAGGTTGTCTAGTAATAGAGTTGTATAAACCTTAAAGTATTTTGGTTTATTTCAAAATATGAATATTCCATGAAACAGCAAATAAATTATTTGATGCCTTTTGTTTTCCTATCCCTGTAATTATAGAGAATAACACTCTTGTTAGTTCACCCAGCTAAACTATTAAGAGCATTTGTCTAAATAAGCTCCTCTCCATGGCTTTCATGATACAGATCATAAAATTATTGATAGCTCTCTCCAAATTGTGGGGTGTACTTTTGGGGAACAACATGTTGCATGAAAAACCATAGCTCTATAATGTTTCTGAAAAAACAAAGACAAATATATTTTTTATAAAGTATATATTTTGTATTTGATCAGTTTTTGTAGTTATTTGATGGTGTTTTGGGGGGACTATTTTGTCAGGAGAAAGGGGTTATTATGTCTAGGACAGGCATGTTTCAAATGTTTATATAAAGCCAGAAGAAAATACGTTGAACAAAAATCAAAACTAAAAAAAGAAGGTAGAGGTGTGTTCCATAATCAGGATTAAAACATAGTCTATTGTTACAGTAAGGAAAACCTGCATGGTTTATCAAAACATAAGTCCTGAGAAGAGCTAGATTTGACTAAGTCAGTAGAAAGGAACTCTTTGCAGGTATACGTATGCTGGGCTAATATTTTGTCTTGCTCTGCTGCTTTTCCAGCTATGAATGCATGTTATACACAAACTTCCTTTATTTTTACCCTCTTCTTCCAACTTGCAAACATAATGGATATGTTGCCTGATATGTGCAGCAAGTCAATACACTGAGACACCAAGTTGCAGCAGGAAAAGAGGTTTAGTCATAGAGCCGCTGAACAAAGAGACAAGAGGAAATCTCAGCTCCATCTCTCTGAAGAGTATGGGGCTAGTGTTTTTAAGGGTTTTGGAGTGGGTAAAAGTATAAAGTTATTGACTGGCTAAAGATTACAGGGTGAAGTCATGAGACAGGGAAATAAACTGTATTCTCATGCTGATTTGGTTTTTCTGGTGTCAACTGTTTTGCTAAAATCTGGGATCTGAAAAACATCTTAAGCAATTCTTATACAAAAGCCTTAATATTCTGTTAGATAATCTATCTATAGGAACAATGGGGATACAAATAAATTCTTAAACAAAATTCTTATGACCCTAACATCAGAAATTCTATCTATAGGAACGATGGGAAAGTAAATGATCGGCATCTGGGTTTATGTGACTTTCAGCAACAAGGAAATGATGATGCTTAAGTATAACTATATTTCTGTCCAGAATTTTTGTTAACCCTGTGAAGATGACTTGAAACTGAGCTATTGACTATTGGGAAATGGGTAACAGAAGAAAAACTGATGCGTGTCGAACATTAAGTCTATTTTACTACATTTAGTGTACTATGAGGACACTTTCTTCTGTGAGTCTAAGAAATTTTGGATTTCATGTAAAATAGAGAAATATGTGCATAGCAAAATTTCTACATATGTATTTAATTCTTTGCCCTTTCTTGTCAAGAGTTTGGCTGGACTTTGTCTCTGGTTTCTGAGAAGTAACCTCCAAACCCTTGTAATAAAAAATTTTGTTGGATTTTGTTCCCAGTTGAGTAGTAATTTCTAGATTCTTAGAATTTCCTTAGTGATAGGAATGTCTTTGTTATTCATGGTGTGCTTTCTGAACAATACGTAATAGTTTAGGCAATTAGATGATTCAGGGTGGACTCCTAGATAGTTTATGCTATTGAGATGAACTCGGATAAGAAATGTCTATACTAGAAAGCCCAACCATGTGATTAGGGAGTTGAGACTTTGAGCCACATGCTACCAGCCTAACATCTGGGGCAAGTTAGGGCGGTAGGGGTTGAATTCAACAAGGTGGCCAATGATTCAATCAGTTATGCTTATGTAATAAAATCCCAATAAAAATCTGAAAACCAAGCTCAGGTGAACTTCCTTTGATGGCAATACTCTGCATATTGTCACACTTCCATGTGCCAAATGGGTAATGCATCTCTAGAGACAATAAAAACTTTGTGTTTAGAACCCTCTAAGACCTCATTCTCTGTATGTCTCCCTGTACTTTTTTCTGATTTCTATCCTTTTGCAATAGTGTAACCTTAATCATTAAGTACAGTGTTTTACTGAGTTCTCTGTGATTGTTCTAGTGAATTATTGAAACTAAGGGGGTAGTGGGAACCCCTGAATTTGTAGCTGCAGATTATAAGTGAAAATGGCTTGGGGACCCCAAAACTTGCATCTGGTGTCTGAAGTAAGGGCAATGTTCTGAAGTAAGGGCAATTGTTCTCTTAACCTGTAGAGTTTGACCTGATTCTGGGTGCTTGGTATCAGAAATTATTGCACGCCATGAACCCAATCTTCACTTCATAATGAAAACTCAAGAATAAGGATATATTCAATAATATAGCGATTTGGATAAAGGGTGTAAAATGAAATAAAATCCATTTAATTTTAAAATATAATTAAAATTATAATGTGAAGCATACTTTGTTAGCAGGCTTTAAATTAGGTATAGAAGAAATGGTTTTTATTCCGATGTATTCTCCTCCATATATCACTCAGACACTTCATTTAAGTCAAGCCAATTGTCATAGGCTAGCTGTTGATTACTGTTAATGTCTGAGGGACAAATGTATTTTTTAAAATTAAATCAGAAAGCTGGTCACTTCATAAAGAATGTGTTAGAAAGTGTATGTTAGGGGGCGGAGCAAGATGGCCGAATAGGAACAGCTCCAGTCTCCAAACCCAGCGCGAGCGACACAGAAGACCGGTGATTTCTGCATTTTCAACTGAGGTACTGGGGTCATCTCACTAGGGAGTGCCGGACAATCGGTGCTGGTCAGCTGCTGCAGCCTGACCAGCGAGAGCTGAAGCAGGGCGAGGCATCGCCTCACCTGGAAGCGCAAGGGGGAAGGGGATCCGTTTTCCTAGCCAGGGGAACTGAGACACACAACACCTGGAAAATCGGGTAACTCCCAC
>NW_016823577.1:18017-19819 GCF_001698545.2 Rhinopithecus bieti
ACTTGGACTCGGGAAGGGGAACATCACGCACTGGGGCCTATCATGGGGAGGGGGGAGGGGGGAGGAGGGAGGGCTTGCATTGGGGAGTTATACAAGTTATAAATGATGAATTGATGGGTGCTGACGAGTTGATGGGTGCAGCACACCAACATGGCATAAGTATACATATCTAACAAACCTGCACGTTATGCACATGTACCCTAGAACTTAAAGTATAATAAAAAAAAAAAAAAAAAAAAAAAGAAAGTGTATGTTAATTTACAGGTGATAGATAATGCATATATCAACATTCCTATTCAACATAGTATTGGAAATTCTGGTCACAGCAATCAGGCAAGAGAAAGAAACAAAGTACATCCAAATAGGAAGAGAAGAAGTCAAACAATCCCTGTTTCAAGATGACAGGATCCTATATATTAAAATAAATAAACACAGCGTTTTACATTTAAGAAGTGGTAATAGTGCAGCATATATCTAATGATTGGATTTAAAATTAATAAGCAAATAATGAAGAAACTGATTAGATAGTCTTGGGAGTCTGGTATGGTAAAGGACAGTGAGTCAATGTAATGGCCAGTACTTATTGCTTAGTAAATAAACTAGATGGTGAGGTGTAATAAATAGATGCCTCCATCTGCCTTTTTATTGTTATTAAGGCTGAAGCCTTGTGAAACATCCCTGAAGGTTTAATAATAGTGAGTAATGTAAAACTCAGTGGGCTGGTCACTAGCACATGCAAAATGGACGAATTCTAAGAAGACTTTTATAAATTACTCTGGTATAATCACTAGCTGGCTCCTAAATCCATCTTCTCAGTGGATATGAATTGAAAATAATGAAGTGCTCCATATAGTGAGGCAACTTAGTAGATGATGATGACAGAAAGGAATTGACTGAGCACATAGAGAAACAACAGAATTTGAGAAAATGGTACTGAATGTTAAAGATTAGAATTTAAAATGATAGCAAGATGAATTTGTTCTAGCAATCTGCTGTACAGCATTGTAACAATAGTTAGCAATACTGCATTATACATTTACCATTTTTTTAGGTAAGTATTCTTACAAAATGCACAGAAATTTTTTTTTTTCCCATGAGGACATTTTTTTTTTTTATATCTCAGGTTATAATAACAGTACATTTAGATTGGCGTTATCAAAAAACTTACCTGGAAAGTCTTTAGCAATTTTCCTTTTTCTAAGTGACATTTGCAACCATATGGAATGATTAATGTTTTCTCTACCTTGAATAGAGCACACTGGTATTACAGGTGGCTTAGTAAATAGGTATAATATTTAGATTCCATGACTGTACACAACCTGCTTTTTTTTTTTTTAAACCAGCTAGATAACCTGACTTTAAGTTTTGTACTTTATTTTATTTTTATTTTTTAATTTG
Source organism: Rhinopithecus bieti (assembly GCF_001698545.2). Classification (NCBI taxonomy): domain Eukaryota; kingdom Metazoa; phylum Chordata; class Mammalia; order Primates; family Cercopithecidae; genus Rhinopithecus; species Rhinopithecus bieti. The sequence goes on from NW_016823577.1 coordinate 19,416, forward strand.
GTTGTACTCTACTTCTCTAACAGTGCTGGGTGGTTGCTTCAAATATGGATTAGGTTCATTTGTGGAGACACCGTTAGACACGGTTGGAATGGCTTTTAGAGGTTATTAGTTCGTATGGTGTCACCGTGTGGCCATTTTCTCTCCACAGAGACTGGCCAGTAGGCAGGTGGAAGTTGTGCTTGATGACACCTAACCAGTGATGCAGGACAAATGATGTTTCCCACCCTTCATCTCATCCTTTGGTATTTCCATGAAAGCATGTGATTCTCGAGGTCATTTTGGAATTATGAGAAGAAAACATAAGATAATCATAGAGAGCTGGCAGAGTTACCCTGAAAGTGCTTACCATGGGCTATCTTGTTATATTAGATTTTTTTTTTTTTTTTTTTTTTTTTTTTTTTTTT
>NW_016823577.1:20192-38029 GCF_001698545.2 Rhinopithecus bieti
TTTTTTTTTTTTTTTATAGAGCAAGCAGTCTGCTGCTTTCAAGCTAACATCTTCCTAAATGACATATTCTTTTCTGGTTCATTGTGAATATTCTCAGTGTTTAAAGTGCTTAATATCACATGGATTCTATACCCTGATTATGCTCCAGAGCTACAGTTGTCATTAATTTCTCTCATTAAACATGATACCCTAAATTGAAGATTATACCCTGTTCAGGACTCTGACCAGCACTGCTTGAGAATACCTTTCTATTTTTGACTGTGATTTTAAAAATTACATTAGCATTCTAACAGACTCCTCAAGCTGTTTGCTCTGATGTGGTTATGAAGCTAAAGATAAACATAAATAGTAACACATCAGGTCACCATTATGCAATCCACTATGAGATCAGTATTTGCCATTCTATATGTTGTTTAAAATAAGTGCATAGTACGTGAAAGCATTCTCTCTGAAAAAATTAAACAATACATTGGTAAAGTGAGTAAAAAGAAAGAGTTATTTCATCCCATCACTCAAACACACATCCTTCTCAAGAAGTAACAATTTATAGAAAATTATTCTAGACTTTTTTCAATGCATTTGTTTCTATTATGTGTTGTTTCACACACTGTATATATTTTTGGAAATTCGCTATTTTTCACTTACAACATGTATTGACAAACTTTCAATGTCATTGACTGATGTAGACACATAGATTTTCAATGTCATTGATAGATATAGACATGTTTTTTATTGTTGCATAGTACTACGTCATTATTGATGGATATTTCAATGTTATCTTCTTTTTCCTATTACAATGAAACAGTGATTAATGTATTCATTTTCTTCATGTATGTGGGTTAATATTGTTTATAATAGATACAAGGAATACAAGAAGAAGAAAAATAATAAGGTCAAAGAACATGTGCTTTTAAATTTGCATATTGTATCAGCCATTGCTCAATCAGGAAAACGAAGCCACCACAAGCACTATAGAAAAAGGGAGTTTAACATAGCCTATTCGAATGATTTTATAGACAATCAGCATTTGTTTTCCAGGAAGATGAATTTTGTTGGCAGAGTGTAAGGTTGATTTTATGGAGACTATATATTGGAATAATTTAAGGTGTTTGAAAAACACACCTAGGAGTTATTTGTTAAAAATGCTAGAATCATTAAGATAAGTCAGATATATCACAATGGCTAGTAGTACTTAGTGAATTCTTACAATTTTATGATACCTCAGTATCCACTTTGAATGTGAGTTTACCTTTCTCATACCAGATATAGGGCTCAGTCACCCTTGACACAGCTTCTAGTTCTATACCACAAGCAAATGGCTCATGCAAATGGTCAGAGATAAAACCTCAGAGGCATCTCTGCTGCCTGGCAGACTAGACTTCTGGCCTTCTCACTGCTTCCTTTAAATGAACCATTCAGGCATTTGCCTATCTGTGAACTAGAAGTGACCCACACCATATTTCCTTACATGTACTACTAGTTGCCACGTACTCATCTCTCTTTCTCTGCCTGACTATTCATTCTGACCTCACGTGACCCAGGGATAAAGAACTGCACTCATTTCACCCTTCCTGCCCAGATCTACCCGTAACAATCTTTGAACTTGTTTACTATTGTGGTACTATGTGACATTTGTGCCTTCCACCTCAGGGACTAGGGGTTGCCCCAGGCCAAGATGTTCACCCAGGATGCCAGAGAGAACGGCAGTTTGGGCTTGCAATGCCAGAGAAATGGTCAGGCATGTGTAAACTGGACATGGGTCAGATAGGAGCTACAAGGGCATCTGATAGTATAATCAAGTTTTCCATTTGAGGGGCCCTGGATCACAGGTCAGACAACTAATCAGGCATTAGGCTATCTGCCAGGTGAATGGAGTATCTATCCAGTGAAAGGCACACCAAAAACACCCACATCTAGCTCCCCTTCAATTTTGGATTGCTAGCTGCTCTGGTACTAGAACCACAAATTATCTGGGGTCTCTCAAAAAATAATGGCTAGAACATTGATTTTGAGCAATGGATTAGGTAAAAATATATCAGGAGAATAGATCGTGAACAAAGGCACAGAGCCTAGAATTCATGGGCATAACCGGGAAGTAAAAAGTATTTTAGTTTGGATGGAACACTGGCCGTATTAAAGGAAATAATGGAATATAAAGCTGAAAATGAGATCCTATTATGAAGAATGAGGTAGAAAGCTAGTTCCATTCTTAGGCATTAATAATAGAACTGGGGAAAGGGTAGTAGTAATGAAAATGAAATGGCTCTAGCTAATTTAAGATGACAAAGATACAATCTACAAAGTTCAACATGTGAAAGGAGTTAGAGAGTGAAGGAGGAGTCACAAGTTCTGCTCCTGATGTAGATTTGCCAGAGCCAATAGTGGATTAGCCCCTAAGTGAACATCTTAAAACCTTACAAACCATCGCCTTCTGTTTGTAAGTCTGCAGGCACTATTAAAATAGTTGACTGGAAATCAAATGAGAAATAACGGTTAAGAACTTTATCTGTTGTCCAGACATCTGTACCCTCAGCAAGCTGTCAAAAGAAATGCTGCCTTGGAAGCCAAAGTCACCCAGGGGGCTAATCAGCTTAAACACATGACAAAAGTCAGACAATTCCAAAGTGCTAACAATGTTAACTAACAGTGCCTCCTGCCAAGGAGCTGCATATCACTGCCAAAATAAAAAGAATGGTTCCGTCTGCCGGGCTTTTGCTTTTTTTTTTTATTTTTTATTTTTTATTTTTTTTTCTTTTTCAACTATACTTGGAGAATATAGCATTAGAGAGGAACTTGAGAACACTCCATCTGGTGAGAGAGCTGAGTTCACAAAGTTTGGCTAGTTGGAATGCCAAGGAAAGATAGTTCAAAAGCAAATCTATGAGTGTTTGGGAAAATGAAGCTTCTTCAGAAATCTTTTCTCAACCCCAGGTCATTTTTTTTTGCTTGCCTTCCTTTCCAGTTCTGGCACTGTGAGGAATTAATGACTGTTCAAAATTCTTTAAGGATCACTATCTTCTTTCTGACTTGATTTCTCTGATGTTCATGTTAAAAGCTCCTAAAGGTCTTGTGTGGCTTCATTTTACTGCCTCATCTTTCTCCATCAGGTTTTAATGTAAAACTGGTAAAAAGCGAAGATGAATTAAAATGTGCATGAGTCATTACTGTGGAGCTATTATTCCTCTGTCTTCTTGTCACTCTGTTCATTGGTGTCACCGGTTACATTTTACTTCATTTCCTACACTTCTCAGTTGGCAGGAACAATGAAGCCACCACATTGTAATCTTGATTTTTCTGAATATGACATTTTGTGTTAGTAACTTTATTAGTTACTCTTTTTGCAGCACTTCATATTAGAGGTATCTGTGTGGTTCATCTTATATCTTTATTCTTCTGTAAACTTTCAATTTGCCCTGTTAATAATTAAAAATGTGGGTTTGTGAGATCTTCCTGCCCTTTTTATTTAAAATTACTTTGAGCTTAGTCTCTGCTAATTTTTGCATAGATTTATAGATCAAGTTTCCAATTTGCATTTCAAACGTATATGGGTTTCTCAGGTTGCTAATAGAATATAGTCAGTAATGGTATCATGGTGTGCATTTTAGCCTTATTAGCACTATTCGCTCACCTTTTCTCCTCTATGTCTTCAAGTATGTATGTAACACCTACTATGTGCCACTGTTCAAGGCACTACAGATTTAACAACAAACAAAATACACAAAATCTTTTCTCTCACGGATCTTAGTTATTGTGGAGAGAGATACATAATAAGTGAAATCCAGTATGTCAGATAGTTTTAAGGACTTTGGAAAGGGTACAGTGAGTGCCAAGAAAAGTCATAGGTGGGTTATAATTTAAACAGAGGGTCAGAGAAGGTCTCATGGAAAAAGTCATATTTGAGCAAAAGCCTCAAAAAGTTGAAATATCAAATCATGTGATCACAAGAAGGGTGCAGCAAATTCAACCTGAGGAGGGACAATGTTCCCTGGATAACAAAGAGGCCACTATTCCTCTGTGGAGTGAAGGAGAGGGGAGGTAGAAGATGAGATTAGACAGTGTAGGAGGTGTCTGCAGCCTGCACAAAGCTTTGCATGACATTGTAAGGACTTTGGTTTTTACTCTGAAGAAGGAGTAAGAGTATTTGAACCAAAGGAGTGACATGATCAGATTTAAGTGTGAAGGGATCATTCTGGCTTCTGGTTGCCAATAACTATACATGTGCAACAGTGAAGGCAGGAGGTCAATTAGGAGTTCTGTAGTCTCTTTCTAATATGTGATCTCAGTTCACAAAATTAGTCTGACTCTAATATTTTTAGGAATGTCATGAAATTTAAGTGTATATTTTATTTGTAAAGGGGTATTGCACAGCAGCTTATTACTACAGAATGGAATCTGAGGGCCAGTGATTGGATCATATTTCTATCCATGAGCTGTAATTTTTTGTTTTGGGCAAGTTATCTAACTTCCCTCAGCTTGGATTCCTCTGTCTGAAAAACTGGGCTAGTAAGGTTGCCTATCTTAAGAATACATTATGACGATTAAATGAGATAATATATGCAAAGTCCTTTGTATGGTTCCTGGCAAACAACAAACACTCATTAAATATTGGCCATTATTATTGCTTGTTGCTTTTATTACATTTTTATATCATTTATGAAAGAATGTTACATTGGGATTGTCAGCATAATATTACACTTTTGCTAAAATGCTAAACATTGAAAAGGAAGTCATGGCTTCAAACTTTAGTCAGTTATGTAAGTAGCATTTTTACCTTAAAGAATATTGAAGAACACAAATGATCTCTTTCGCTGGAAGTTTTAAGGGCTGGATAAATTCTTACCTGGCAGCTGGTGGCCATTGAATATTTTACTGTTCTGATTCTGCTTAAAACAGACTAACATACCAGATTAGCCCTACAAGACAACTTTACTTTCTTACTGAGGGTGAATAATAACCCTCAAATGCCACAATAGGTCAGTTTTACTCATTTAGCCCTCTGCCTAGCCACAACAGGAATACACGAGAAAGAAAACATACGGTTAGCAAGGAAATGTGTTTGTATTTATTAACACAGCTGTCTTAGTCCATTTGGGCTGCTATAACAAAATACCAAAAACTAGGTAGCTTATAAATAACAGAAATTTATTTCTCACAGCTCTGGAGGCTGGGAACTCCAAGATCAAGGCTCTGGCAGATTCTACTTTCTGCCATGTGAGGACGGAGAATTTCAAAGCAGGATCTTGGAAGCAGAGAACAGCCCTCAGCAGTTGCCAGCACCTTGATCTATGACTTCTCAGCCTTCAGAACTATGAGAAATAAATTCCTGTTCTTTATAAATGACATAGTTTGTGGTATGTGAGGTTACAGTGGCACAGAAAGACTAAGACATGGGCTTGCTTAGGTTAGAGTCTTGACAGAAAGATCAGGCATGAAAATTTTAATCTTGGAATATTTTGGAGAATGATAATTTTATATACTTTACTACATTGTTTTAGAATATGTAGCTTAAGTTTAAGTGTGAAAAATATATTTAGGTTAGGTAGAATTGCTGATTCAATGCAGAGGTTGGGTCAGAAAGAAGGAGCATGCATGGGTGGAGGTGATGTTTGGGCCTGCATGTTGCAGTGGTGACCATACAGAATGGGATTAAGAACACTGATTTTACTGTCAAGCACACTCGGCTCAGGGTGCTGCTCAGCCTTTACCAGCAGTTTGACCTTGAGGAATTTTCTTCATTTTTCTAAGCCGGAGATAAAGGGGAGTAAACAATGTTACTTCATATAATTTAGTAGGGATTAAATGAAATAACACATTTTATAGTCTTAGAACAATGTCTGGCACATGGTAGGTGCTGAATAAATGTCAGGTCGTGTTGCCGTTATCACTACTACTATCGGTGAGCAAAAATTTGTAAATCCTACAGGAGCAATACAATTTTATTGGGAGATTCATCTGAGAGGAAAAGAAATCTGAATACTTTATACGAAGTCCACTAAATACTGGAGCACTTCCATAGGAAATTTCAGGGAACAAAACTTATTTTGAGCTTTCCTAGTTCCTCAGGTAGCTTTTACTTTCTCCATGGATTGATCTAACAACACAGGTTGCTATTTTCAAATTTAGTTAAAAGTGCATTCTGATGTTTGAACTTGATATGTAATTTCCAAAATTTCCAAGTTATAGTACTCCATATATTGTATTGATTAGATAAACAGTATTTTATGAATTATGCTTTTTTTTCTTTTTTCTAGGAATACAAAGAGGAGTTAGGCCCTCTGATTACAAGGGGTTTAGTATCCAGATGAAAGGAAGATATAAACAAAGATCTACCACAGTGATATTAGGTATTAAGAGGTATATCAGGTTAAGAGATATAAGGTGGAAGTCCATAGGCCATGGACTTCCGGTCTATGGAGAGGATACACCAACTAACTTTTCTTGGGCAAATCAGAAACAGAATTACAAAATAATTACTTTGTATTGTAAATTTGCATTTCATTATTTAGGCAAGCACAGCCAAGAGAGGAGTTTTCTGAAAGATAACAAAAATGCTGTATGTCTTTTAAAAACGATTTAAAATAACCATAGTGACAGTATCATGGGGAGAGAAGAATTCTAACAAACATATTATTAGAGAAAAGTAAAAAAGAAAATGACGATAGTTTTAAACTCACATCCTGAATATGCATTTTGCTATAACTTAATTTATTACCTTGGAATAAATTACCTCATCTCTATGAATTTAGTCTCTTAGCTGTATTTTGGAATAGTTTCCTGCCTAATTTAAAGATCCTTGCTGTAAGGTTCAAATTGAATACATGTTATGTTAGTCATGATGACAACATAACTCTAACATCTCTGTGCTGTGTATCTGGCGCAGGTGAGTGGAGGCTCTGCTCCGCATAGTCATTCAGGAATCAAACTGACAGTGGTTATTTCATCTTTTAGACAAACTTTTTGGTGGATGTTGCAGGCAGCTTCTAAGGTAGTACACTAGAAAATTCATTGCCTGAGCTGGGTGCAGTGGCTCACCCCTGTAATCCCAGCACTTTGGGAGGCTGAGGTGGGTGGATCACGAGGTCAGGAGATAGAGATCATCCTGGCTAACACAGTGAAATCCCGGTGAAACCTATCTCTACTAAGAGTACAAAAAATTAGTCGGCCGTGGTGGCAGGTGCCTGTAGTCCCAGCTACTCGGGAAGCTGAGGCAGGAGAATGGCGTGAACTGGAGAGGCGAAGCTTGTAGTGAGCCGAGATCATGCCACTGCACTCCAGCCTGGGCCAAAGTGCGAGACTCCGTCTCAAAAAAGAAAAAAAAAAAGAATTCATTGCCTGGTACTCATGGCCTTAGCAATTCCCTTCCCTCAATTAACTTGCCTCTAACCTTAGACTACAACATTGAAGGCCATGTTTGTTCTTGGGTTACAAAATGCTGTGACTTCAGTCTTATTGACCGACTTCCTCCCTTATTGGTTTTGGTGAAGGAAGCCGTTATGTTGAAGATTGATGTGACAAGAAACTGACGGTGGCCTCTAGCTAATGGCCGACAAGGATCTGAAACTCTCTATGCAACAACCCTGAAGAAGCTGAACCTAGCCCACAACAATGTAAATTTATAAGAAGTAAATCCATCACCAGTTAAACTTTTAGATGAGATGCCAGCCCCATGGGACACCTTTATTGCAGCCTTTTGAAAGACTCTGAAGTAGAGGACCCAGTTTCAGGGGGATTAATCACCTACAGAACCTGGGTGATAATGTGTGTTATTTTAAGTTGCTAAATTTTGGGATAATTTTTAATGTAAAATAGGTAACCAGTATAGAAAGGGAAAACATTCCTGAAACATTAAGTTCCAGATCTTAAATGCTTCCATCTGGAAATGTCAAAGGCTATGTCTGCTGAAAGCCCCTTTACAGAACTCGTCTCAAAGGCCCATCTAAATGCAAGAAGACTAGAACATGCAGGAAAACCTGTATACTGTCTGGTGTTCAATGTTTTCTCTGACACAGATGCATAAAAAAAGCACCATATACATTGAATTTTTAATGCATGTGTTCTTGACTTAATACTAACTCCACATGTAACCATCCAGGTAACAACTTGTTACAATCACTGGCCAGTGATTTTTTATCTAATCTATTTTCAGCAACATCATAAAGTTAATCCAGTCTAATGAGTGTCGTTATCTGCATACGATATTTAAACTATTTTCATATTAACACACTACCATCTAAATTTTATTCTCCCATAACTACTTTATTTAAACAGTATTTATGTAGTATTATTTTTACCGATTTTGTCAATGTTGAACAAGCCTGGAGGGGTTCAAGAGTCTGTTCAGATCACAGAGCAAGATTGTGGCAACTTTGGGTCTTAAGTTTAAGCCATCTTTCTCAAAATCCTGTGCTTTTTGATTTGTGAAGAATATATTTTGCTGGTCACTCTTTTTTAGTGTTAGATTACATAGCAAGTTCTTCCAAACAGTGTGTACGCTAACCAAAGAAAGCCATGTTGCTGAATATTAAAACTGCTAACTTGGATGCGTGGTGTAACAGATGCTCTAAAATGATGGCTATTATGACTGCAATCTTTAGTCAAATGTACAGCTTTAACAGTAGCAGGATTGCAGTCATCTATGCCTTAAAATCAGAATTAATAAAATAATATTTCTATATAAAGAAGACTTATGTCTATAGTGCTTGCAAGGAGAACTCTTGGACTTTGTTCCTGGACTAGATTCTACCTTGCTGTGAGACCTTTGGCTCCACACTTGATTGACTTGTACCTCAGTCAATCCAGATGGAAAAATGGGGAAAAAGCCAGAACTCACTGAAAACCAGATGCTGCATCTGAGCTGTGATTTCCTAAGTAAATGAATTACAAAACATTGTTCAAGAGTGTATGCATTTGAAATATTCTGGTAAGATAATTTTGTCTCACATAAAAACATATACAGCTTGTAAATTCTACATGCTCATGTTTTGATCTTAAGGACAATTGTAACTCATAGAAATATAATAAATTTTTTTGTTGGACTCTAGCGACATGAACATTGTTTAACATTCACTTTTTTGGGGGAGAAGATGGGGTAATTTTGTACTGCTAGAATCTGCTTTGTGGGTATATTTGGCGTGTGTTAATATAGATATAAATATATACATAAATACATAATGATACTTAACTATTTAATACATTATGTGCTGTAAATTATTAAAACATATATTTTTGAACAAGGAAAATAAACAAATAAAGCTCATAGAAAAGGGTAACCTATTATTTTCTGTGGTACCGCTTTAAGAAAATTTTGCACTTACATATCACACAGATGACAAGAACAAACACAGTTCCCAGGTAGAAAAGTCTACGATCAGTGTGGGACAGTAAAAATTAATTGTTCTTTTTTTTTTCATACCTACACTGGAAACATTGGAATGCCAAGTAAATGGAAGTAGAGAAAAATAATTGATGACACTGGAAATCCAAATCACAGGCATTACAAGATGGTTTTTGCCTAAGAGTCAACCAACATGCAGACTTTCTGAGTGGCACATTGAGGGAGCTTTTATTTGATATGATGCTTCTTTGATATAGAAGGGTCAGCATTCCCATGGGGACACCATAGATCTCTATCTGTCTAAGGTGACAGAACCGGATAGGGATACAGAGTGAGGACTAACTTTGGAAACTTGCAGTTATTTCAGGGCCAAGAAGCTCTACAAATAAAGTTCTGCTAGTTTTAACAAATAATGCAACTCAACTATCTCTTTCTTTTTTATATTTTCCAGTAACAGCTTAAGAAGAACATTTGGGTTGAGCAACATTTTTAAGGTTGTGTATTCCTAAGTTACCGATTAACCTTATAAGACAACTGGTTGGGCTAAACAGTGACTTTCAGACATTTAAAATTTAGAGAAAAACATTAAAATGCTGTATTAGGGGACTGACGAAGAGTTGACTATGTTTTATTTTACTATAAAAGAATATTTTAAAGCTTCCCACAGCAAAGCAACCGCTACTTTTATCACTTTACTTATTTTTTAAATTAATTAATTAATTAATATATTTTTTTTTTTTTTGAGACAGAATTTAGCTCTGTTGCCAGGCTGGAGTGCAGTGGCGCAATCTCAGCTCACTGCAACATCCGCCTCCCAGGTTCAAGTGATTCTCCTGCCTCAGACTCCCAAGTAGCTGTAATTACAGGCACACATCACCACGCCCAGCTGATTTTTGTATTTCTATTAGAGACGGGGTTTCACCATGTTGACTGGGATGGTCTCAAACTCCTGACCTTGTGATCCACCCACCTCGGCCTCCCAAAGTGCTGGGATTATAGGCGTAAGCCACTATGCCCAGCCTATCACTTCACTTTTATCACCTTATCTATTATGTTTATTTTTCTCATTTTTCTTTTGACTGGTTAGAACTTTTAAACGAATGTATATTAGTATGTATAGCAGTAAGTATTTGGAAATTAGTAATAAACAGATTTGGTGATTGTTTACAGCACATTTCCATACCTTTTAATATAAGAATGATTTAATTTCAGTTCATTTGAAGAATTAAGGACACTTAGTGGAAAAGGTCTGACAGTAAAATTACAAAGTGGACAAAAACAGTTACAGAATCCCCAGTTTGAATTACATGATTTTAGCTGAGATTGCCTAAGGGGAACAGCAGGAGAAAAATTTCTGCTCAAAGCAGCCAGCTATTTGGGCTGAGAGTTCCAATGTATGCAGATACGGAGATGGGAATCTGGTGGTGGCTCAGAAAAATTTCAAGAATTCCTAAAAGTTCACAGTTTACTAGTTGAGAGTAATATGATACAGAAATTTTTAAGTCACCAGAATACAATTTCATTAAGGTTTCCATTCTTCCATCATGGGCAGAACCATACTACTCCAAGCCAGAGTTGTTCATTTTGCATCTATTCTGTTCTACATGTAGTTTATAGTCTATACGGAGATAAGTTTTGAAAGTGAAAATCTGATCATTTCCTTGCTTCTCATAGGGTAAATTCGTTCTGTCAACATGGCTTACAAAACAGTTTGGTCTCCTACTATCTTCTCCATTCTCATCTGTGAGTAAATTCACCTTGCCTCTTTTCTTTTCAACCTTTCTGACTTCTCCATCTTTCATAATTTCCCTTAGCTTTCCCTTCTTAGGGTGTCTGTACTGGATGTTTTCTTCTACCAGAAATATTTCATCCTCTTCTTGTACAAGCTGAAGATTTCTCCTTGCCTCATTGAGAAAGTCAATCTCTTTTCTCAAAATCTTTCATTTTAATGCTTAGAAATGCTTGCCATAGATGTAATTTGACGTGTATTTGCATGATTACTTAATTCATTTGATATCTCTAGACAGAATTCTCTTTGAAATCCTACTCTAGATTCTAAGCTCTGTGAGAACTGTGTCTCTATTGCCTATTGAATGCCCTTCTACTATATTGGTTGAAAAATGAATGAATGAGTAGAAGTATGTTTGAAAAAATGGAAATGAGATCATAGAATAGTCATTATATAGGTGAGTCAGTAAACATGAGATTTAGGAAGACCCTCATTAAAATAACTAACTTTTGGCTGGGTGAGGTGGTTCACACTTGTATTCCCAGCACTTTGGGAGGCTGAGGCTGGCGGATCATGAGGTCAGGAGTTAAAGACCAGCCTGGCCAACATGGTGAAATCCTGTCTCTACTAAAAGTACAAAAATTAGCTGGGCATGGTGGCACATGCCTGTAATCACAGCTACTTGGGAGGCTGAGGCAGGATACTTGCTTGAACTGGGAGTCAGGAGGCGGAGGCTGCAGTGAGCCGAGATCATGCCACTGCACTTCAGACTGGGCTACAGAGCAAGACTCCATCTCCAAAATAAATAAATAAATAAATAGCTAGTTTTCAGTTGATGTGTAGTTAATTAGATAGCACAGAAGAGGAAAGTAAATTGTTTACTTATCAGTTAAATCTACAGTGTTAGGGCACATCACCTGCTTTAAGAAAGATAAAAAACACTTTCTCTGCCTTCAAGTGCTTCATGTAGGTGTGATGACAATTTTACAGTCCATTTTCATCTTTACAGAATGTGTCATATAGTTGAAACAGAAAATGCTTCATGTTTGGTGTTCTGTCTTGTGGAAATTGTATTTCCCATTTTATGATTACATCTAAAGCACAAATGACGATTCAGACATGTCATTGTGCAATACACGTAAGATACATTTTTCTCAATGAAAAGCATATTTTGTTGCTTGAATAAATACATCCCTCCCTTTCTAGGTCAAGTGAGATATTGTTTTCTTTTGTTACAGAGATCAGAGGCACTGACTTTCTTCCTATCTTTGCCTTATATAATAAAGCAAAAATAATCTCACTACAAAAAATAATAATTTTGTAGGTGATGGATATATTTAGCTTGATTTAGTCTTTCAACAATGTATACACAATTCAAAACATTATACCCCCAAAATATTGTCTTGTTTTTTGTCATAAACAAACACAACAGCCTGGATAAATTATAAAGCAAAGAGTTTTATTTGGCACATGATTCTGGAGGATGGGAAGTTCAAGATCTAGGGGCTACATCTGGTGAGGGCCTTTATTTCCCGTATCATAACATGGTAGAGGGCAACAGAGGGTGAGAGTCTGTGAAACACAGACAAAATTTGTGTTAAACTTATCCTGTTCATAACTAAATCAATTGCAATACCTAACTTACTCCCACAGTAATAGCCTTAATCCATTTATGAGGGCAATGTCCCCATGACTTAACCACTTCTTAAAGTTCTCACCTTTCTATACAATGGCAGTTAAATTTCAAAATGATTTTTGGAGGGGACATTCAAACCATAGCAGATATATACAATTATTACTTGTCAACTAAAATGAAAACTAAAATTAAAAATAATGTTGTCAGTTTTAACCAGAGTTCTGTTTCCCATAGAGAGAGGGGAGTTGTTTGGAGGAATCATTTACCTTGACTTATGTTCTCCTAAATTCTGTGGCAAAGCTAGCCTGAAATATGCATGAATGTTAGATTTACTGAATAAATATTCAGTCCTGAATAATGATTTTTTTTCTTGTCTTTTCAATAAGAATATATTTCTTGGAAAGGCTCCTGGGATTCTAATAGCCATAGTGCAGCTCAGTCTTATTTTTCAGAGGATGCATTTTATTTGTCTCAGAACATCTCTGTTTGGTATTGCTAACTGCAGAACAAAATAGCCAGCTGCCCTGCCCCAAGGTGTCTCCCTCATGAATAAGCCCCATACATACGGACCTCGACTTTGTACTTGAAATTCACACAAGTAGCCACTAAATAAATTCCTAGGTGCTGAGTCTGTTCTGCAGACTCTGGCTGAGTGACAGATGAAATAAACATGCTGACACAGGTATTTTGCCTGACAGTGTAGCTGTGGGACCACACGGCTCTGCACCACTGTTGAGAGTCTGGCAACCACTGAGAGAGTGCAGCCCTGATAAGCTGGTGATGCTAGCATTTATTTAGTACAGATTTAGTGACAAAGGCTTAGAGCGAACACAATTTGTGGGTAATAAACATTGTTGATCCCCTGAGTAGAGAGCAGTACTCTGTGTGAATGATCATAGGTTGGTTTCTGGAGACAGGAGTAAACAAATTAATCTAGGTAAGTTCCTTTACATTCCCTTGTCAGCTAACCCTTGCTCTTAAGATAATTTAACTGCCTTCAGCTAAATCCTCTTTTGAAGCGTTTGCAAAACCTTTTGACCTTCTAAGAAGGTTTGTATCTTTCCCTATAATTTTTATAACTTTTCCCACCACTCTGACCCATCTCCGACATCTAGGTCTTGTAGGTAGTCCAACTCTCCTAATACTCAGTGAACATTTCATGATGGTTAATGATGGAGAGAGAAGCATGGTGTGCTGATAAGAGCACCAAATAGGCTCTTAGAAAACATGGATTATAGTTTTGGGTTGAGAAAGATACTCAGATAACATACTTATCACTGTTCTAAACACAAAGTAAGTAATAAATTATCATTACTGTTATAATTGGGTCACTTGTCTGCAAAATGATAAATTTTATCTCACTAACTAAAATGTTGTAAGTCTTTTCAGTAAATCAAGAAGCCTGTGGGAAGTAAGTGGACAGGGTTAAGTACTGATAACTAGAGAACACGTAACTTATGATAACATGATAAACAAGGTGAAACATTCTTCAGTCACTTCGAGGTGATTTTGAAAATCAATACCATAATGAGAAAATAAATTATTTTGCTCATAGACAAGTTTTTAGGTGATATAAGTTGACCTATATATAACTAAATTTTAGAATAGGAGTGATATAAAAAACATTTAGTAACTCTACACAGACAATCACAAGTTATACACAAATAGTGATTCTTTGATCACGCAATCATTTTTGAAGCCATCTCAACTGGGAATATGTAGTTACCATGAAACACTCTCTTTGCCTTTGGTGTTCGAGTCACAGCAGTATTCTTTAAGTTCCTCAAAGGCCTATTGTTTCTTCAATGCCTTCGTACAGGCTAACATCCCCTGCCAGGAAAATCACTTGTCTACAATCATTCTCCCTACCTAATTAAATCTTGCTCACCTTTCAAATCTTAGCAAAAGTGTCACTTCCCTTAGAAAGCCTTTGTAGGTTATCTCAGACAAGATCAGGTCCACTTATTCTAGGCTTATAGCTTCTTATAATTTTCCTTCATAGTGATTATCTTTAAGTTATTTATCTGATGTTCATTTTATCACAGCCAGTTTTCCACTTCTCAGTGAGAGAAAGCAAGCTCCAGGAAGGCAGTGTCCCTGACTGTTGGGCTCACCTGCTTATCCCAGATGCCTGGCATACAGTTCCTGGCAGATCATCAGCATTGAATACTGTTTGTTGGATAACTGTATGAATGAATTTCAGAATCCAAGCCATAGTATCTGAATGCCTTAATATGCTATTGTTTTGTTATAACTGTACTCCATCACATTGTACTTATGTATTTTAATTGACTAACTGAAGAATAACTAAGTGAAGTCAAAGGCCATGACTGTTCCACAAACCTAGTAGAAACTCTATAGGAGTTCAACAGTGGCTTTCTATGTGATATCTATTGTTGCTAACTCTTGTTTACTTTTGTGTTTTTTCAAAGCCTTCTCTTATGCTTAGAATATGTATGAAACATAGTAAAATTGATTTTTGGGGGTCACAAGTGAGGCTCTGATATTCACAGAGGTTTGCTGACCTTGCCTGATCAATTAACAAGGTGCAGGGACAGATGTAGGAAGACGACTCAGATCTCCAGTATTAGTTCACATTTCTGATTTATGCAGTGCTCAGGAAAGAGAAAACCACTTGTCAGAGCCCTACCAGTGTGCTCTTGGCCAGGACTGGAGCAAGTCCAAAATGCAACATCTTACATCAGAGAAATGAAAGAGGAGGCAATTCAGATAAGGAGGTCCCAGGGGCTCCCCATATGGAAGTGCCAATCTAAATATGAAGCAAAGATCCAGGTTAAGATCATAAACTAGAAATGAAATAGCAAGTTCAAGGGCCAGAAGGCTTAATTAACCGGGGTGCCAAATTGGCAGTCAGGCAAGAAGAGACAGAAGTGAGGAAATAAGGGCTCTATGTACAGCCATTAGGGAAAAGGCAGGCATGGGTAGGTTTTGGAAAGTTTTTAAGTTTAAATTTTGATTTTGTTTATTTCCTGTGGGGTCATAGCTATTGAATTATCCTAGTTCTAGACCTTCCTCATGCCTATGCTCCCAGCTATGTGCTAGAGCCCATTTTCTATGTTACGTTAGATAGTCATTGGAAAAGAATTTCAATCACACAGATAATTCCTAATTTCTACAGGATTTACCAGTTTTTTTCAGGCGTGAACTGGATATAGAATTACAGTTTGGATTTATTACCTAGTGATCTTAGAAAAAGAAATGGTACAAGTTAATTATAAACATGTTTTAAATTTTGTAGTGAATAGTGAAGTAGATCAATTATCATAGAATCAGAATCTTAGTCATCTTTGTAAAGTTAACATTCCTCTAGACGTTTTAAGTGTCTAATGTATGCTATCGTTTAATGGATCCCTCATGTATTCATCCTCAGTTTTAATACTTATCCACATTCTGTCATTCTTGCTTTGTTTAATAGTTTCATTAGTACTGTCTTTCACACATTGGGATGTTTGCTATGCCAATGCTAAATGTGCAGTGGTGAGGCCATGTCAAAGTGGGACTTCTTTGCATATTGTTCAGAATACTCCAGAAGGGTTTACTGAAATGAGCACATTACCTCTTAGATGAAGGCAGAATTGAAGGATTTTCTTCAAAAGAAAGAGCCTCTGACATTTTGAATCTTGCCCTTTTAAAATGTGTGATGCCAGGGACAGAAAAGCAAGGATGTTACTTTGGTGAAGCAATATCTTTCTAAGAAATACCACTTCTATACATTTAAAATAATAAAACAATATGAAGCATACCTGTTCCTAAGAATTAGGAAAGCTAAATACAAAATACAAAGCACAGACAAAATGCTTTTTTGTGTGTATGGAGGAAAAATGTTCTCTCTTTAGGACAAATCTGCATTGAGTCCTCTAGGACATCATAATGTGTTAGAATAATTTTTATGTCTTTTAATATTTATGTCACCTTTTTCTTTTTCTTTTGTACCTCTGGCAGTAAACCCAGGTACACAGCAGGTGTTTTGTAAGTGTCAGTTGAATTAATTTAATTTGTTTTCTTGAACTAATTTTTTTCTTTCTCAATTGATTATCCCAAAGTTACCAGCCTCCTCACTACCCTATTCTGTTTTAGAATAATAGCCACTGCCATAACGTGCAGTTACATTCTCTGCCATATATAACATGATGATGCTGCTGGTGATGCTGATGATGATAATGACATCATCCCTTGCCCCTTGATTTGGTTTTTAAACGAAATACAGTCAATGAGAAAGTATCCCTGGCATCGTCTTTGAATAATTCCTCTCCATGCATATAAAAACTCTGTCATGCTGCTTTGTATAACTTTACTACCTTTTAGAAGTCATGTTGAGATCTGTCATTGTGGAACACGTTGAAGCCCTGTGGGAAAGGGAGATGTTTTAATAGTTTCTACTAAAAATGACATTTTTTCTCTTAAAAGTCTCCATTGTGATTGTGACTCTGACAAAAAAGGAGGATTATTTCTATTCTTGTTCTCTTTAATGAGTTGCAGGTGGAATAACTTATGGACACTGGAACATGGGAATTAAGTTCTTTTTTCTTTCAAATCAATCTGCTGTCAGAGAAGAGATGGATATTTGGTGAATTTTAAATAAAATGTCTCATTTATAATTGATCTGATACAACTCTCGGCATGCTTAGTGTGAAACTCATATTATCTTCCACTTCCAAGGACAAAGACTCACTTGTTAAAATTATATTATTGGTAGAAAAATTTTAAAACACCTATAGCAATATACAGCAATGGGTGGCAAAATGTATGATGGAGCATTTTAAAAGAAGCTAGAAAGATAAATGAGTATTTATAGGTAACTACAAGTGCTGATTCTCTAACTACAAGTATTCACCGAACTTCATGAAGGCAATAATTACTTCTTTTTGGAATTATAATGACAAAATGTATTTGTAAAGTTGTTATTACCTAGATCTCCAGGAAGCACAAGTTATAAACTTCTATAAATTAAGCCTTCTGAGATTTTAAAGATATTTATAAAAGATTCTGTATAGGAAACATTGAACCTATTTCTGAAAGTCAGGAGTTTTAGTGCACTTTATGTTAGAGTATTCTTTAAAAAAAAAGCAAGAGGTACGTTCCATCAATACCGAATTTATTGAGCGTTTTTAGCATGA
>NW_016823577.1:38638-46034 GCF_001698545.2 Rhinopithecus bieti
AAAAAAAAAAAAAAAAGAAAGAAAAAGCAAGAAAGATTTTTCTTCTCACTTTTTCTTCATTCCGTTCTGTAGATGTCACTGTAGCATAAGGAAAAGGAAGAGGACTTCTTTTCTTTTGAAAATATGTGACTTCTGCATGCAAATGAAAGAAAGAGGTGATTTGATTTATTATGCCAGGGTTGTCATATCAACAATACAGTTTCCAAGCAACTAGAAGAAGAAATTATTTTATAGATTTATTAGCTTAGACTCAAAAAATGGACCAAATGGAAGACACTTTTTTTCACCCGTGATTATGTGGTAATTAAAAAAAGCCATTACACAGAAATTATGCATTAAATTCACATTACTAAGAAGAGTTCAAAATGAATCACGTGAATGTAATCAATGCCAAAAGACTTAATGAAGATTTCCTGCTTCCAAGAAAGCATTGTTGTTTCATGTTTATATATTTTCGATAATTAGTTTCCAGGGTCTATACTAATGATTGAGTAAAATGGTTCCAATTTCCTTCTTCCAAGAGGCTAACATATGCAGTTTTCACTATTATGCCATTTAAACACTCTTCAGAATAACCTCCTTACAGAACCCTGGTGCTCATTCTATTAGACGTACTGCTTAGAATCCTCTACTTATGCAAATGACCTGTACCAGTTCTTAAAAAGACTTCCAAAAAGTTACTAAACTTATTAGAAAATGAAGCATTGATTTTTTAAGCAACTGCCCTGGGGATGTTAGAGGCTTGTTAGACATTCACAGTCCATACTCCCAAAACATCTCTTATGTAGTTTAAACATTTTCATTGCTATTTTTGAGGTGCTGCTTATGTCTCTACTTGGGAAAAGCCTGACCTACATGTAGCAGAGCTAGACTTTTGTACTTTCCTTTTATTAGAACTTTCTCCAAGGTTTTTTATTTGCTCAGATTGCTGATGCACACACACACACACACACACACACACACACACACACACACATATATAAACTTCTTAGACAAAGGAAGCAAAAATCTGCATGCAATCCTGGGACAAGATATTTTGTATCCATCTACCACAAACGTATTTGTTGACAGAGAAAATTAATACTGCCTATAGAAAGCATCCCTTTCCTTTGCTTTGGCAAGAATGCTTTTTTCTTTCACTTTGGTTGCTTCTGGAAATATTCTTTTTTCAGAGGCCCATAGGCTGTACATACCTAAAGAATTAAGAAAAAAACACTTATATTAAAGAATTACTAACCAAACCACAGCATTCTACTAAATTTTCTATTCAAAATATTGACAAAAGATAGCTATAATTTTCCAAGCTACATGTAGTGGGACATTTTCTCTGACCAGTTCAGATGCATCTCTCCATTGTTAACAACATCTTTTGTAACCCTATAGACACTTCAGAGAGTCAGCAAGTGGAAGAAAAATATTTCTTCCTTCAAAGGACATTGTCCTTATATTATTATGCTTGCAACACAATTGCCAAGTAGTGCTGTTTCTGGTACTTAGTCCAACTTAGACAGTGGATATTTTCTTCCTTTTTATTTGTTTGTTTATCTTCTCAAGTCACTACTGCCTCAGAAGAAAGGACAATCAATTTTGAGATTCTTGCCAGTGCTGCATATTCCCAGGCTTTACAATAAACATTCTTGATATATTATGCTTGTTTTCTTGTTACCTGTCAGTGCTCTGCTTCATTACTTCTGTATCTTCTTCTCAATATTGTGCTCTTAGGCACATTTTTCTTATTATCTTTCTGGGGAAGTCAATCTATTTGTATCTTCTCCTGTCTCGAAAAACAAGTGACAAATTTTGTCCTCTTTACTTTTTTAAATCAAATTTTGTTTGTAAAACTGTGTCTTTGATTTCTTAATGGAACTCATAAGCGATCACATGTGACTTCCTGTAAGCAGACAATGAAGTTTGTAATTACTTCAGAAAATTAGGTGGGCGATTTAAAAATGAAGAGGAAGGGTTTCCTTTTCTTTTTTTTTTTTTCCAGTATGAATTCCCTTATGTCTTGATGAAACTATCTTGACTAGTGTTTGTCAAACTTGAATATACATTGAAATCACCTGTGGATCCAGTATCAAGGTCTATTCTGAATCTGCAAGTCTTGGAAGGGTCTGGGCCTGAAATCTCAGCACTCAGGTTATGCCTATGGTATGAATCTGCACACTACTCATTGAGTGGGAGGATCCTAGAATATTTCCACCTTGCAGATGGAGAAGCTGAAACATAGAGCGCTGAATGGACATATCAAATGTCTTTTTCCGGTTATTACTCAATCTATCTAGAACCTAAGTGTACCAAAACAAAAGTGGACATATATTTTTTTTTCTGTGCAGTTTACATAAAAGAGATGGTTGATGCCAATTATCCTCTTCTTGAAACCAGTTCCAGTTTCACTTCTCTGTATAAGTGAATTAAGATTCTTTTCTCCTCATTAAAATTCCCATGTTTATTTATCAATAAAATTAACATAGAAGACAATTGAAGCATAATATTTTAAAAACTCAAACCTATCATCTTCCTTTAATCTGAGAGGCAGAGATTTGGGGAAATTAAGCAAATTAATCTTAGAGTAATGACAAACTATTTCATAGCAAACAAAAGAATATTTTAACACCAGGAGATCTTCATTATGTCTTAAGATAAGCTTTTTTTTAAAAAAAATATGAACTTTCCAATAGTAAAATAAGTGCAATAAAACAGATGGGTTTAGACATTGATGGTACAGCAATTAATTTTCTTTCGTGATTCATTTTGCTGACAGGGAAAAAGCAGTAATATAAAGACATGAATGTTTTCCTCAGTGACTTCAAGAAAACCCTACCATTTTGAGAAAAAAAATTCTGAAATGAGAAGAATCTATGGCTGATCGTTTCTCCCGTTTCTAATGTTTTCTACTATAGTTGGGACCCTTATTATTCAATATATATTCCTTTCAGAACGTTAAGGGTGGTCAATGGAAACTCTGGCTGTGCTGCATGGGATATTTTAGGACTCTACACTCAGAGACCTTTGATAGTTGGCATTTGTTCAATCACCAGTGACTATCTGGAAATGAAGGTTAATAAGAGATTGACATTTCAAAGGTAAATGATTTATTTGTTACAGTTAACAAGAAGTTATGCACCTGGGTCGTGTGGTATCATAAGTAAAGATGGAAGGAAGAAGGTACTTTGGCGAGTGAGAACAGAGACATACAGCCTTAAAGTAATGCTAAAGAAAGACTTTCCAGGGAGGAACAGGGAAGGAAAACAGAAAATTTTCAAAATAAGACCAAGTCAGCCTCAGACAGAAACATGTTGAGCCACATATATTTGGTAACTACAAATGAATGGCTTTCCAAAGGAGTAAGGAAGAAGCTTAACTTGAACTTCAGAGATATGAGAATATACTTGCAAATTGTAGCAAAAGTTGGGTATGTAAGTGCATTTTGCTATGAAGAAAATCTAAAATTTTCAATAGATTCTTAAATGGACTTATGACTACAACAAAATAAGGCCCAATGACTTACAATAAGATTCAGTAACTTACAGGGGGGTGATGAAAAAATTCTCCCTGGTCCCTCATGTATTTTGATTCAAGATTACTCTTCTGTGCAAAGAAATGCAGAAATCAATATGTCTTGCTCTTTTATAGAGATGGAGTTTACTTTATGTCTAATAAATACTGGCTTTTTATATTAACTTAAAATAAACAGATACTTATAGAAACTTTGTATATAGTTTTTTCTGGAGAATGTCAAGTGTGTATTTAGAATATGGAGAGGATAATTCCTAAATTGCTGAAGTCAGAGGCAGAGTTTTATTTTATAGTATGATAAAGAAAATATTAAAATAGGAAAGAAAATATAGTTTGGCATAGATATAGACTTTTCTGCCTAATTAAAATTAATTAGCTCAGTTTGATTGAATCATAATAGCAAAATATATAGCTTTTCTCATTTTAATAACTCTTCTTCCACCGAATCTATTCTGGTATTTCGTATTTAATTTTGGCCTAGCTCAACCCAGTGCAGTCCATTTATTAATTAATTTATTCAATGAAAATTTCTGCAATGCCAATTACAAACTTAGCATTGTTTTAAACTCTAGTGTGTTGAGAGAGCAATATTCCAGTAAATAAAATTCATTGCTTCTATGCTGAAGCAGTTTACAGTTTCTGAAGAAATATATTAAGTAACAATATGTGACAGAAAGTGTATGATTGTCATATTGGTTCTACAGAAAGCAAATATAATGGGATTTCATGCAGTGTTGGAACTCTAAAGTTTCCATGAATTAGGAGGAATGATGCTAGTGTTTGGAGAATGAATAGCATTTTATCACTGTAAAATGTGTTCTTTATTTCTCTGTTGTTTATTGATTATGTTCCCTTCATATATTACTACTTTCAAATTTCTATTTCTGAATCTGCAAAAAGGAAACCAAGCTCTTTCCTCTTTTTGAGGTTCTTAGTGATGATCAAGGAGGTGACTGCATAATAGATCCTTAATGGAAATGGTACTGAGAAGGCGACCATTTTCACCAGAATGAACTAGAATGAACCACACTAGGCTTTTATATTTTAATTTCCTCATCTACAAAGTGAAGGTGTGGTTTATAATTGGATACACACACGCACACACATTTATGTCTAGTTTAGCTTTGTAATAGAATGCATATTACTAAAACATCAATTTAACCATGCTCCATGGATGCGTTTGTCTTCTTGTTTATTCATAAGTGACTAAGCCAAACATATCTGCTCTCACTGATCTTAGCTTTTAAATAGAAAAGACATGAGAAAAGGTCTTTCTGCTGTGGTGGAAGGAAATAGAATACTATGTTACAGAATTGAGGGTGGGAATTGAGTTGGGAAAGTGGTATAATTGCTTTTCAAAAAGAGAAAATCTTTTTTGTATACTGGTAAAACTATGTAAATCTAAAATATATTTAATCTTGTAAAGATAACCTACAGAATGGGAAGACAAGTCTTGCAAACTATGCATCTGACAAAGGTTTAATATCCAGCATTTACAAGGAACTCAAACAAATTTAAAAGGAAAAAAAAAAAAAAAAAAACAATAAAATGTGGGAAAATGGCATGAAAAAGACACTTTTCTAAAGAAGATATACATCCGGCCAACAATCATATGAGAAAAAGCTCAACATCACAGATCATTAGAGCAATAAATGCAAATCAAAATCAAAATGAGACACCATCACACAATAGTTAGAATGGATGATATTAAAAAGTCAAAAAATAATAGATGCTGGTGAAGTCATGGAGAAAGAGAAACACTTTCAACTGATTGGTAGGAGTGTAAATTAATTCAACCAATGTGGAAGACAATGTGATGATTCCACAAAGACCTAAAGACAGAAATATCATTTGACCCAGCAATCACATTACTGGGTATATATCCAAAAGAACATAAATTATTCTTTTATCAAGATACATGCATGCATTGTACATTGCAGCACCATTCACAATAGCAAAGACATGAAATCAACCTACATGCTTATTAATGATAGACTGAATAAAGAAATTGTGGTACATATATACCATGGAATACTCTATACCCATTGCAAAGAACAAGATCATGTCATTTGTAGGAACTTGAGTAGAGCTGGAGGCCATTATTCTTAGCAAACTAACACAGAAATAGAAAACCAAATACCACATGTTCTCACTTATAAATGGGAGCTAAATGATAATAACATATAGATACATAGAGGGGAACAACACACACCGGGGCCTATCAGAAGTTGGAGGGTGGGAGGAGGGAGAGGATCAAGAAAAATAACTAATGGATACTAGGCTTAATATCTGGGTGACGAAACATGTACCACAAGCCCCCATGATATGAGTTTACCTATGTAACAAACCTGCACATGGACCCCTGGACTTAAAAAAATAAAGTAAAACAAAATCTATTTACTCTTTTGAAAAGATAGTTAAGTTGATTATTTTTAAGTTTGAGATGATTTTGCAATCCAAGCTTTTTGTAGACTCAGAATACAGTTGTCATGTGGCAGTCATGTTTGCTTAATAATTCAACAACGTTGTTGTTTCATTGCAGTGGACTTCACAGTGAATATCACAAATTACGTCAGGCATAATAGAGCAGATATCTTCAAAGCAATTTAGGAGCTGACTATTTCCCCTTTTTCACTATATCAAAAGATTTTCTGTTGTTGAACTTGACAGAAACAGACAAGGCTCTGCTTTTCAGGCAAATATTGAGATCTTTGTGGCATTTACATTTGCACAGAAAAATAAAGACAAAATGTCTGCTGGATTACCCAACATTTGATGGACAATAGTATATCTAAGGGATTAAGAAGTAAGTGCCATTTGTATTTTAAAAAATTGACCACGCATTAGGTACTGAATTTGTGCATGACTATTTTGGCTCAACAAAATTTATGAGAAGCAGTGATCCAAGTAACTTGATTTTTTCTATTTCTTGAGAGCAACAGAGCAATTAGTGGTTATATGTGATTATTTTATCTCTGGTCATCTCATAAGACATTAAATACTAGCCAGGTTAGAGTCATTTATCAGAAATATGAGTATATCTTGGAAAAATTGAACTAGCTATCATTCCTAGTATTTTACAGCACATTAACACATTTAGCGTTTGTATTAAATACTCTTTTTTTCAATATGACAGAATAAAATACTGTAATTACTAATAGCTTCCAGGAAATACATGAAAAAGTATTGGATACAATGGTATGATATTAGTTTGAAAGATTACCTGCCTGTATTGGATTGATGTCGGTGATATCTATCTGTTCTCATAGATACCAATGCATGGGATTTAAACTGTTTACAAAGACAACTGAAAAGATGCCTTTAGGATATTTTTGGTCAGATATAACAATAGGTCATATATTTCGAATATGAATCTCTATTGAATAATCAAATATGGCCATGGAAACAAGTTTAATTTGATCATTTCTGTGAGGCAGTTTTTTATTTTAGAGGTGAGGAGAATTAAATATATTTGTCTGAACATGTTTTCAGGACAAATAGGGGTTTTCGCTGCTCTATGAATTCTCTCTAGATTAGGACATCACACCAAATTCTGCCATATAGCAGAGTGTCTCTGATTTGTCATTTAAGCTGTTCTCTACATTAAAATGAGAAGGCTAAAACAGCATGATCTCCAAGGTTCTGTGCTGTCCAAAATGCTATAAAATCTACAGATAGCAACTGAAAATATTTGCTAAATATGTTTGTGTTTTTTGGCAGAATAGTGATTTTAGAAATGTTGCCAGGGAAAATTCTTAGTCAATATTTTAAAATGCATGTATATTCCACAAAATTAAAATTAAAATGCATATCTCTCCTGTATAATTTCGCTGAAAGAAGCACAAAATAAACATTAAGAGAAATTGTAGTCTTTTAA
>NW_016823577.1:46227-90052 GCF_001698545.2 Rhinopithecus bieti
AAGGTTCTGTGCTGTCCAAAATGCTATAAAATCTACAGATAGCAACTGAAAATATTTGCTAAATATGTTTGTGTTTTTTGGCAGAATAGTGATTTTTAGAAATGTTGCCAGGGAAAAATTCTTAGTCAATATTTTAAAAATGCATGTATATTCCACAAAAATTAAAAATTAAAATGCATATCTCTCCTGTATAATTTCGCTGAAAGAAGCACAAAAATAAACATTAAGAGAAATTGTAGTCTTTTAACAAAAGAAAGAGGTTTCCTAAATAGAAAGCATTTTCCATGGATCTTCACATAATTATGATGTCTATTTTCAGTTATTCCTAAAATAATTGTTTGTATGATTTTGACTTATTAAAAAGTTCAGTTTTAATTTTTGGTGATACACAGCGTTGTGGCTGTTTAAACTAAAAGTGTTCCTAACAAATCATCTGCATCTGCAATAGTTCTAACAGAAATTGATGTCCTAATTTTTCCAATAGGCAACTGAATATCAAAGCAGTTAAAGGGCTGTCCATGGTCACTTAATAAATTGATTTGAGGAAATGTGGAATTTTGGCTGCCTGATGTGATGATATTCTTTCTGTTACTCAGACTGTCTCTTAGAATGAATAATTTATTCCTATTGATGGGCAAGAGTAGTTGGTATAAAAGTTGAGAATAGAGACTGAAGGGTCCAATAACATTCTTAATTCAAATATTTAAGGTACATATATTGGATAGGAGCACAATATTTTGATTGAGTAGTAGCTCTGTTTGAGGAAGGAAGCTACTTATGATTGAAGAAGAGTGCAACTACAAATAGGAAATTATTTTTGGCAACTGAATATATAGTCTCAGAACATATGGTCATATAAAGAAACAAGTAATAGTCCAGATAAACAAATCAACCCTAGAGAATATAGATGCAGATTTACATAGCTATAACTAAGAAAGTCTTTTTAAAATTGAGGCATAATTGACATACATTATAGTGTTCATGTTTAAATTATGCAATTTAATGTTTTGACATATGTATACATCCATGAAACCATCACCACAATAGAGATCAGACATATTGATCACCACTAAAGGTTTCATTATGCTCCTTATAATCCCTTCTTTCTCCTCCCTCCCCAACTAGGCAATTGCATATCTGTTTTCTATTATTATATGTTTGTATCTTCTAGAATATCATATAAATGGCATACTAGAGTATGCATTCTTCTTGTTTGCATTTTTTTCCACTTAGCAACTCTATCTTGTAGTATGTAATTAGTATTTTGTTACTTTTTATCATTGAGCTATATTCCATGATGTGAATATACTAGAGTTTGTTTATCCTTTTACCTGTTTTGGACTTTTTTTTTTTGCAGTTTGAGTTTTTACAAGTAGAGCTGCTGTGAACAGCAGCTGTTGTCTCTTGTCACATGACATTTCTCCAATATGTCTTCTCTTCTGCTTATAAAGATACCAATCATATAGGATTAAGGGTATACTCTATTTTAATATGATCTCATGTTATCTTAAATAATTAAATCTTCAATAATCAAATTTTCAAATAAGGTCATAATCTGAGGTTCCAGAAAGGACATGGAACTTTTAAAGAATCTATTCTATCCAGTACAAGAACTTTGTAATAGTATACTTCCATTTCTCCTCTATAGATCTTGTGGTATTTTTCTCATACATTTACTTTCAAATGTTATAGTCCAATCCCATTATACTGTTATATTACTTGGACAATTTTATTAAACATAATATTTTAAATTGATATCTAAGTGATATATTAGCTTCCTAGGACGGTCATAATAAACTACCACAAACTATTGCTTAAAACAATCAGAATTGGCCGGGTGTGGTGGCTCACGCCTGTAATCCTAGCACTTTGGGAGGCCGATGTGAGTGGTTCACCTCAAGTCAGGAGTTCGAGACCAGACTGGCCAATATGGTGAAATTCCATCTCTACTAAAAACACAAAAAATTAGTGGGGCATGGTAGTGGGATCCCATAACCCCAGCTACTCAGGAGGCTGAGGCAAGAGAATCACTTGAAACCAGGAGATGGAGATTGCATTGAGCTGAGATCACACCACTGTACTCCAGCCTGGGCAACAAGAGTGAAACTTCACCTCAAAAAACAAATGAACAAAAACAAAAACAAAAAAATAACAACAGAATTTATGCTGTCACAATTTTGGATGCCAGATGTTCATAATGTGTTGTGAACATGTTTGATTCCTCTGTAGGTTCTGAGGGAGAATCTGTTTCCTGACTCCCTCCTAGCTTCTCCTGACTGCTGAACATTCCTTACCATTTGTTGGCTTATTGCACCATAACTCTGGTCTCTGCCTCCATCTTCGTACGGCCTTCTACCTTGGGCATATGAATGTCTCAAATCTTTCTTTCCTTTGTCGTATAAAAACACCAGTCTTTGGATGCAGGGCACACTCTCAATTGAGAATGCTCTCATCATGAGATCCTTCACTTAGTTACATCTGCAAAGGCCTTATTTCCAAATAACATCATGTTCACAAATATCAGAGTTGGGACCTGGATATATCTTTTGGGGAGTCATTACCAACTCACTACAATTCGTAGATCATAAAGGCCTCACTTTTAAAATGCACAATTCAATGGATTTTAGTATAGTCACAAAATGATATAACCATAAATGTTATCTATTCAGAATATTTTCTTTAGTCCCTCAAAAAATTCCTTTGTCAATTTTGCCCTCTTTTCTGAAAGTTATTTTTACTCTTACATAACTCTAGCTTGAAATTTTTTTCTTTTGGTATTTTAAAGATATTGTTCCAGTATCTTTTGCTTACATTGTTTCTAAGAAATAATATGCTACCATCCTTATCTTTGTTTTGCTGAATATGCATGTGTTTAAAAATAATTTTTTTAAATTGTAAATTGATAAATTATAGTTTTGTGTGTGTGTATATATATATATATACACAAACACACACAAAGTAATGCTTTGATTTATAAATACAATGTTGAATAATGAAATCAAACTAATTAACCTATTCATCACTCAAATATTTGCCACATTTTTGTGGTGAGAAAATTTGAAATGGTTTCAATTTTAAAATGAAATGTGTGATATAGTATTGTTTGCTATATTCACCATGTTGTGCAATATACCTCAAAGAAAAAATAAACCCTTATGACTCCTGTCTAATGATTCCTTTTTACTGTCATCTCCCCATGTCCTCCCACCCCTAGCCTGTGTTATCCACAATTCTATTCTGCTTCTTTGAGTTCAAGTATTTTAAATTTTACCTATTTATCTGTTCTCGCATGCAGTATTTGTGTTTCTGTGCCTGACTTAATTCACTTAACATAACGTTCTCCAATTTCATCTATGTTTTTGCCAATTACAAATTTCTTTAAAGCTGAATAGTGTTCTGTTGTGTATACATATCACATTTTCTTTTATTCATTCATCTGTTGATATATACTTAGGGTGATTCCACATCTTAGCTATTGTGAACAGTACTATAATCATCATATACATAGGAGTGCTGACATCTCTTTGACATTACTGATTTCAAATCTTTTGGCTAAATATTCAGCAGCAAGGTTGCTAAATTACGTGTCTTGTTTTTATGACTACTTTTTAGATATTCTCTTTATAATTGGTTTTGAACAATTTGAGTCTGATATGCCTTGCAGTTTTCTTCATATTTCTCGTGCTAGGGGATCACTGAGTGTCTTGCATCTGTGAGTTTGTAGGTTTTGTCAAAGTTGGAAAAATGTCAGTCTTTATTTCTTTTCATATTCTCTTTCTCATTTCTTGCCCTTTTTGGGTACTCCAATTACACATATTTTATGAGTCTTGAAGTTGTCTCCCACAGGCCATTGATGCTCTTTATTTTTGCTGTTCATTTTGTATAGTTTCTATTGCTATGTCTTCAAGTTCCTTAATACCTTCTTATCCCATGTCTAGTATATCTTGATACCATCCCATCCACTATATTTTCATCTCAGATATTGTTATTCTCATCTATTTAAGCACAATTTGAGTCCTTTCTATATATTTTATATCTCCACTGAACTGTTGAAACATGTTTTTATAGTAATAATTGTTATCATTAGTGTCCTTGTGTGCTAATTTTCACATGTGGATCAGTTCTGAATGGTTTCAATTGATTATATTCAGTTCTCCTCATTATGGGTTTCATCACTACTTCCTGGCATGCCTGACAATCTTTAATTGGATGCCAAACTTTTAAAATTTTACCTTGTTGGTTCCTGGGAATTGTATTATTATATTCCTAAATCTTTTTTTGAGATTTGTTCTTGAATTATGTTAAGTTACTTAGAAACAGTTTAATTATTTTGAATATTAATTTTAATACTTATTAGGACCAAAATTGCATTGTGAAGACAATCCTAAGCCAAAAGAACAAAGCTGGAGGCATCACACTACCTGACTTCAAACTATACTACAAGACTACAGTAATCAAAACAGTATGGTACTGGTACCAAAACAGAGATATAGACCAACGGAACAGAACAGAGCCCTCAGAAGTAATAGCACACATCTACAACCATCAGATCTTTGACAAACTTGACAAAAAAAAGAAATGGGGAAAGGATTCCCTTTTCAATAAATGGTGCTGGGAAACCTGGCTAGTAATATGCAGAAAGCTGAAACTGGATCCCTTCCTTACACCTTGTATGAAAATTAATTCAAGATGGATTAGAGACTTAAATGTTAGACCTAAAACCATAAAAACCCTAGAAGAAAACCTAGGGAATACCATTCAGGACATACACATGGTCAAGGACTTCATGTCTAAAACACCAAAAGCAATGACAACAAAAGCCAAAATTGACAAATGGGATCTAATTAAACTAAAGAGCTTCTGCACAGCAAAAGAAACTACCATCAGAGTGAACAGGCAACCTACAGAATGGGAGAAAATTTTTGCAATCTGCTCATCTGACAAAGGGCTAATATCCAGAACCTATAAAGAACTCACACAAATTTACAAGAGAAAAACAAAACAACCTCATCAAAAATGGGCAAAGGATATGAATAGACACTTCTCAAAAGAAGACATTTATGCAGCCAACAGACACATGAAAAAGTGCTCATCATCACTCGCCTTCAGAGAAATGCAAATCAAAACCACGATGAGATACCATCTCACATCAGTTAGAATGGTGATCATTAAAAAGTCAGGAAACAACAGGTACTGGAGAGGATGTGGAGAACTAGGAACACTTACATTGTTGGTGGGACTGTAAACTAGCTCAACCATTGTGGAAAACAGTGTGGCAATTCCTCAAGGATCTAGAACTAGAAATACCATTTGACCCAGCCATCCCATTACTGGGGATATACCCAAAGGATTATAAGTCATGCTGCTATAAAGACACATGCACACGTATGTTTATTGAGGCACTATTCATAATAGCAAAGACTTGGAATCAACCCAAATATCCATCAGTGACAGACTGGATTAAGAAAATGTGGCACATATACACAATGGAATACTATGCAGCCATAAAAAAAAGGATGAATTCGTGTCCTCTGTAGGGACATAGATGCAGCTGGAAACCACCATTCTCAGCAAACTATCACAAGAACAGAAAACCGAATACCACATGTTCTCACTCATAGGTGGGAACTGAACAATGAGAAGGCTTGGACATAGGAAGGGGAACATCACACAACGAGGCCTGTTGTGGGGCGGGGGAGGGGGAGGGATAATATTAGGAGATATACCTAGTGTAAATGACGAGTTAATGGGTGCAGCACACCAACATGGCACATGTATACATATGTAACAAACCTGCACATTGTGCACATGTACCCTAGAACTTAAAGTATAATAAAAAAATTTTTAAAAATTGCGTTAACTTTAGGGATAACTATTCCCACTACTGAGGCAAGACTCTTGAACTCCGTGGCAATATCCCATGAATCATGAGAGTTTCCATTCTGACTGGTGCAAACAGGCACGATTCCCAGGGGCTTCTTGAACACCTTTGTTAACCCCAATCTTCTTCTTCGTTTTTTTTTTGAGACAGAGTCTCCTTTTGTTGCCCAGGGTGTTGTCAGTGGCAGACAGGATCTCCACTCACCACAACCTCTTCCTCCCAGGTTCATGCAATTCTCCTGCCTCGGCCTCCTGAGGAGCTGGGATTACAGGTGTGCACCACCATTCCGGGCTAATTTTTTTATACTTTTAGTAGAGTCGGGGTTTTGCAGTGTTTTCCAGGTTGGTCTCGAACTCCTGACCTCAAGTAATCTGCCCACTTTGGCCTCCCAATGTTCTGGGATTACAGGTGTGAGCCACCATGCCCGACCAAACCCCAATCTTCACAGGTGGTTCTCTTTCTGGCCTTAGTGTCTTTGCAAACATGTTCTGTCACATACTCTGTTGAATACTATCGCGTAATCCTTTACAGATATCTGTGGTTCTGTTTTGGTGTTGCTCTCACCTCTCTCTCCTCTCTGGTACTCTGGATATCAGTTATAGCCATTTTGGTTTCCCCACACATTCAACTCTTCAACTCAGGGCATCTGCTGCATTCTCCCTTTTTTGGAGGCTCTGTTCAGACAGTAAGTTGTGCCAATTGTAGGGCTCACCTTGTTTGCTCTCTTTCAGGGATCATGGTACTTCATTGCCTAATGTATGGTGACTTGAAAATTGTTGTTTCACTTGTTTTGTCTGTTTTCGTTCATTTCAAATGGAAGGGTAAATACTGTCCCAGTTGCCATATTTTGACCAGAGACAGAAAAGTCAAAGGTTCTATTTAAAAAAAAAAATGAATTTTATTGTTGACATACATAACGCAATAAAAAACATAAAATGTTAAATGTACAGTTCAATGAGTTATAATATAATCACATACATGTAACCACTAATCAAGTAAAAATAAAGAACGTTACTGATACCTAACAACTTTCTTTCCCCCTTCTCCTTAAACAAAACAAAGCAAAACAAAGCAAAAGAGAATATACTCTGAGTTATAATACTATAATTTCATATAACTTTATGTAAATGAAATCTTTAGGTATGCATTTTATATCTAGCTTTTTTGTTCAGCATTATGGTTGCTATGTTTATCCATGTGGTTGCATACAGCAGTTCATATATTTTCATTGTTGTATTTTACTGTATGACTATGGCATAATTTATTTTTCTGTTGGAGAACATTTGGATTGTTATACACATGAACACACAAACACACACACAATTTTGGATATTTCGTTTCGAATGGAATTTTTGGTCCCTGGGTATGTGTATGTTAAATTTTAGTGAATATTACCAAACAATTTTATATAGTGGTTTTAAGAATTCAGTTTTCTCTTCCTCCTCTCACAAGCATTATATAACAGGGATAGCAACACTAACCTTTGAGTATCATTGTCTGCTTTAAATTTTAGCCATTTTGATATAGATGTAGTCTGGTGTATACATAGTTGTGTTTTTAATTTGCATATTCAAGATGAATAGTGATGTCAAATTTTCATATTTTGATTGGTCATTTGAATATCTTCTTTTATGAAATGCCTGTTCAAGTCTCTTGTCCATTTTATTTTATTATCTGTCTTTTCTTATTGACTTATAGAAGCTTTTTTTCCAATATATATGCTAGATACAAACCCTTTGTTGATTTCATGTGCTGCAAATATTTTCTTCCACTTTGTAACTTGCATTTTCTGTAATAGTGGATTTACATGAAAAGTTTTAATATAGTATAATTTCAATTTTGTCCATTATGGTGATAATAAAGAAAGGGAATCATGCCTGCTCCAGGTTCATGAAAGAGAATTATGCTTGCTCCCAGTTCATTTCATGAAAATATTCTTAATGCTAACTTGAGGAAGATTTAATGTTTCATCTGTTATATTTAGAATGGCAGTCCACCTGGAATTAGTTTTTATGTGTGTTCAAAAGCAGGAGCCAATTTTATTTTTTATTACATGTGTATATACATTTGGCCCAATGCCATCTTTTGAAAAGGTCATTCTTTGCTATCGCCTAGTCAATTAAGTGTTGTCTTTATTATCGACCAAGTATTAAGTGTGAGTCTGTTTCTAAACCTTTTTTTTCCGTTCCATTGATCTACTTATCTATCTTTGCAACAATACCTTATATATTACTTCAGCTTTATAATTAATCTTGATATCTAGTAAAGTCCTCTGTTTCTTCTTAATGTTTATGGCGTACAGCCTAGTCATTATTTTCCACAAAATCATCTCATAGATCATATAGCACTTGTTACAGATAAACCATACATTTATACACATATTAAAATTTATTTAATTGCTTCTTCTTAAAATAATTTTCTAAACTTTAGAAGGTTAATCTTTATTTCCTTTCTCATCAAGAATATATCAATAAGATAGTTGAGAATTAAAGACTGAAGAATCATCTATTTTTGTCTTATGTTGCTCATGGCATATAAGTAATTAACCTTCTCAATGATTTTTAGCTTTAGCAATTGCTATTAGCATAATCTCTTATTAGAATATTCATAAGAAATATCTATTTATTCAAGTACTTTTTTGTAGGTTTAAAAATCCATTATTTTACAACTAAATAGGCTCTAAAATTTAAATCTTTGCAATAAGGTATGTATTAGAAAGATGATTAAATCTTTTAGATGACTTTGCCAATTATTGTAAGAATAATAATAATACTAGTGGACTCTACATCCCCATACAAATAAGGCTGCACATCAATTTCTATATTAGCATTAATATATGGAAGTGGCTTAGACACAATTCAGGGACTGTTCTCAGTCATTGATGTTATCCAGTGAGTTCATAGAAAATACTAGGTATAAAGAAAAGGATATCTGTCCGATATTTGAAAGACAAACAGAGGTGATGCCAAGTCATCATATGCCCTTAAAGCTCTGCCTGACAGAAATCTCCCCTCACTGCCTTGTGGTTGAGTTAAGTTATAGAGACATAGAAAATATGGAATGAAGGCACATCAGACAAGTTATGAAACAGTTGTTAAAAGATGACAAAACCTGGAATGAATGTTTAGTAGTAAATCAAGAATACTAACAATAAATTAAAAGATTTTGAGTATGTCCCTTTACAAACACAAAATTGGGCTTCTTTTTCCTGCCTTTTAAGACATATTCCTAAGCTATATATTACCCTGTGGTGACCATCTTCTTCTTTCAAAATTTCTTTTTGTTTGTTACCTTAACCTAAATCTACCTGTGTGTGTTTGGCCAGAGCCTCACAGTGTGACCTACCTCTATCTGTGGATGGTCCTGACTTCATCACTTACCTAGAAATGGCTCTGCCAGATTCCCAAATATTACACAGATTGTTACTAATCATTTTTCCAAATTGTTCAGCCAAATTATTTAAACATTATTCATCATTTAATGAATAAAAATAAACTAAGAATTTATCTACAGGAAGACTGATAGATGTTGACAAAACTACAGTCATTAATGGTTTTATTATACTTAGAAAATATGGCTATTTTAATCTTATACTGCACATATGAACGTTTTAAGTAAGACTACATAATAAAGATAATTTTTACTCAAAGAAATATATATCTTATTTTGTAAATCATTCCCTCAATAAATGTATATGTAACATGTTTGAAATGAAATATTTTATTTACATGGTATGGAAGTAAAGATAATTAATCACAAAGTAAACGGAATTACTTTGTTAACCACGTAATCTTAACGTAGCTGAGCAGATGTTCATTTTTTGTTTCTTTATGAGTAAATAAGTATGATATTTATTGTTTTTAAAGGTACTGGTAAATGTATTTACCTTGTTAAATCACATCTATTATATTAAGGCTATTTTAAGTTTGGAAAATCACTCATGGGGTAATTTGAATCCACCAAATGCTATTAAGAAGTGGCTTATAAATCAGTGATTTTACATTTTTTTAATATTGTAAGGTAGTGTGATTTTATTTTATTTTATTATTTTTTTATTATACTTTAAGTTCTAGGGTACACGTGCATAACGTGCTGGTTTGTTACATATGTATACTTGTGGTAGTGTGATTTTAATTAGCAATTGATCACATCTGATCACCTGCACAAAATTGCCAAGGATATAAAGTGAAAATAAAGGGAACA
The DNA here is from genome assembly GCF_001698545.2 of Rhinopithecus bieti. Lineage (NCBI taxonomy): Eukaryota > Metazoa > Chordata > Mammalia > Primates > Cercopithecidae > Rhinopithecus > Rhinopithecus bieti. The sequence continues at coordinate 56,312 of NW_016823577.1, forward strand.
CACAGGCATAGAAAGGGGAAAATAGAGTATAATGTATTCACAGTATAATTTCATTTAAAAGTACTTTAGTATGAAAATACAGAATAGAGATAATTTCAAATGACAGTTCTTTAATCCAGCCATTACACATCTCACAAAATTTTGAAATTTATCATGTTTTCTTATTTGCCATAGATTGGTAAATAATTCTTTCTAGGTCAGCACTGGTCTGTAAATCAGCACTTGGGGAATCAATGCTATAAATATATTTTGTTTTAATTTGGCGGCAGAATATGTACAAAACTTCACTTTTTCTAAAATGAGACTGCGTGCTAAACCAGTCATATGTTCACAATGCTTGGGTATTCTAAGCCTAATGAAATATGATATGTTCACTCAAAGTCAGTTCCATAAAAGGTGGTAAAAATAAAGAGCAAAGTATGAATTCTGCTTATAAGGAATGTTACAGTTTAGTTGGGGATTTGTAGCCAATCCTGTCAATGTCCCACCAATATGCCCTTGTCATTACCATATCTATGCGTGCAACCCCAACTTCCACCCGAAGTCACTGAAACCTGTTCTCCAAGAAGGGTCTAATGAAAATGGTCAAGTTTTGTCTCCAACCTAACCTCCCTCACTAGGGGCATCAAACCAAAGAATGAAGAAAGTTATTATATAAACACCCAAACTCCTTTGCCCCTGAGGTGGAGAAAGTCTTAAGTGGGTATTTCACACTCTTTCCCAAGACTCTCAAAAAATCCTCTCTAGTTTTCCACAGTAATAACTTGCTTGATATCACATCATTTATTTTCTTGCTTTCCTTCTCTGTCTCAGTTCCCTACCAGCACTGCTGCTTTCTGGAATCTCCTTTGTAAGAAACTACATGTACTTGAGTCATTGCCCCCCGGAATTTGATTCTGAGGGAACACAAATAAGAAAGAGTTACAATAAATTATGTTGTAAATTTGAAAACAAAACAAAACAACTAAAATAAAACAATTCATTCAAGTGGTGGTTAGCCTGATTCAAATTAAATTGGATAAAAAAAAAAATGTTGATAGGAGAGACCTGGGTTTGTGCTTCAGCATGTTACTTAATAGCTGTGTGACTTTGGGCAAGTCCATTTTTTTCCCCTCTAATCAATCATTTCTTCTTCAATTGCACATAATAAAACTTTCTTAAAATTGTTAGGCATGAATAAAATAATTCATTGAAAGTATTTTATGAACTCTAAGTAATTCACTAATATAAGCTATTAATATTATCAAAATCATGTTAGATTTCTCCTCTAATGGATATTCATTTACTCAAAATATATTATGAAATAAAGTATTTAAAGAAATACCAAACAGTTTAAAAGTGGGTAAATAAGAGTGATCGTACTCCCCACTTTCGCATTCATACCTCCTCTCTCAAGTTTTCAGATGCAACTATTTTCGAGAATTTCTAAACTGAGTGCTTCTAGTGATTATCATTAATTTGATAATATACATGCACTTCGAACAACTTTGATCTCATCTATGACTCTTCACCATGAAATATGAGAAATTTGGTATCTTTCTATTATATACCATACTCTTCTTGAGTACATGATGTTTTTATTTGTCTGTTTATTTAGTTATTTATTTTTAAATTATTCTTTAAGTTCTGGGATACATGTGCAGAATGTGCCATTTTGTTACATAGGTATACACGTGTCATAGTGGTTTGATGCATCCATCAACCTATCATCTACATTAGGTATTTCTCTTAATACTGTCCCTCCCATGGTCCCCCACCCCCGGCAAGTGCCAGTTTGTGATGTTCCTCTCCCACTGTCCTTGTGCTCTCACTGTTCACATCCCACTTATCAGTGAAAACATGAGGTATTTGGTTTTCTGTTCCTGTGTTAGTTTGCTGAGAATGATAGTTTCCAGTCCCATCTATGTCCCTGCAAAGAACACGAACTCATCCTTTTTGTGACTGCATAGTATTCCATGGGGTATATGTGCCACATTTTCTTTATCCAGTCTATCATTGATGGACATTTGGGTTGGTTCTAAGTCTTTGCTGTTGTGAATAGTGCTGCAATAAACATACCTATGGATGTGTCTTTATAGGAGAATGATTCATAATCCTTTGGGTATACACCCAGTAATGAGATTGCTGGGTCAAATGGTATTTCTGGTTCTAGATCCCTGAGGAATCGCCACACTGTCTTCCACAATGGTTGAACTAATTTACACTCTCACCAACAGTGTAAAAGCTTTCCTATTTCTCCACATCCTGTCCAGTATCTCTTGTTTCCTGACTTTTTAATGATTGCCATTCTAACTGGCGTGAGATGGTAGCTCATTGTGGTTTTGATTTGAATTTCTCTAATGACCAATCATGATGAGCTTTTTTTTTTTCATATGTTTGTTGGCTGGATAAATGTCTTCTTTTGAGAAGTGCCTCTTCACATTCCTCGCCCCACTTTTTGATGGGGTTGTTTGTTTCTTTCCTGTAAATTTGTTTAAGTTCCTTGTAGATTCTGGAAATTAGCCCTATGTTAGATGGATTCCAAAAATTTTTTCCCATTCTGAAGATTGTCTGTTCACTCTGATGATAGTTTCTTTTGCTGAGCAGAAACTCTTTAGTTTAATTAGATCCCATTTGTCAATTTTGGCTTTCGTTGCCATTGCTTTTGGTGTTTTAGTCATGAAGGATATTGCCCATGCCTATATCATAAATGGTATTGCCTAGGTTTTCTTCTAGGGTTTTTATGGTTGTAGGTCTTATGTTTAAGTCTTTAATGCATCTTGAGTTAATTTTTGGAATCCTTTCTCCATTGTTTGTTTGTGTCAGGTTTGTCAAAGATCAGATGGTTGTAGATGTGTGGTGTTATTTCTGAGGCCTCTGTTCTGTTCCATTGGTCTCTATATCTGTTTTGGTACCAGTCCCTTGCTGTTTTGGTTACTGTAGCCTTGTAGTATAGTTTGAGGTCAGGTAGGATGATGCCTCCAGCTTTGTTCTTTTTGTTTAGGATTTTCTTTGTTATACAGGCTATTTTTTGGTTTCATATGAAATTTAAAGTAGTTTTTTTCTAATTCTGTGAAGAAAGTCAATGGTAACTTGATGTGGATAGCATTGAATCTATAAATTACTTTGGGCAGTATGACCATTTTCATGATATTGATTCTTCCTATCCATGAGCGTGATTCTTGATGCATGTATTTTTAGTTTTAGCTATTTTGCGGTTGTTTACCAAACTTTTCTAAATCTTCATTTCCTGATTTGTCTGATTTAGATAGTCCTTATTGACTCTTATTTTGAAACATAAAGTAACGAAGACATCTACCATCTCTTTTACCTCTTCTGCTTCCTATTCTAACTTTTGTCATATTATTATTTTTTAGTTGGTCAAAGCTGTAGACATGACATTCTGTTCTATAATTTGAATGAATTATTATGTCCTTCATGTGTAAAGAAATTCTGAAAATAGAACACTCCAACATATTACTTGTAATGTTATGATTATATAAATATTATTCACTCTAGTAGGATGATTAGATGGATAAAATATTATTGTGTTATTATTTTTCTTTAAAATAATAGTCTAAATATTGTTCCAACAGAACCTGTTGATCAGAAAAAAATCAAAGGAATAAAACTATATGCATATCTTTGATGTCATATTGCCACTTATTTTTGTATCTCACATCATGTCTATATATGGGTTTCTTGTTCTTTATTCTGGAACATATATTTGAGCAATTTATTGTTACAGAAAATTTTATAATTATATTGCATGCCTGAAAATGCCCTCACATATGCTTGATAATTTTTTTGAAGTAAGTTCTTAGTGACAAATTGATTTTATTTGTCATTCTGAATGTTTTTGATGATATAGCCAATAACATTAATTATTAAAATAACTTTTTATATTTTGAATTATAAACTATGAATCTTTACCAGAATACTTCCTTGTGTAATTTTTTCTAACCCTCTACTTACTATGTTTGGTAATGGATAGGTTTAATAGGTCTGAACACTTGTGTCTTTTTGGTTCTAAAATTTGTCCTTAAATTATTTAATTATTATTCAATAAATATTTCCCATTATAGATTAAACTTTTTCCAGTTGCTGGAATTGGAGGTTATAGATGAGCGAAAAGGATGTTTAACAAAATGTATCAACAGGAGACTGCTATCCAGTAAGGGATTTAAGACACATTTATCAAATATTCAAAACTAGATAGAAAGGAATTATTGGGTAGGGCAGGGAGGTAAATGAGAAGGAGAAAATACTTCTTTCTCTGTTTTAATGAAATACTTTTGCTATATAACATTCTTTTTAAAAGTTTATGTTTTCATTAATAGACTATTTTCTGTAACATCTTTAAAATTATTAAACTAGAATTTATGAAAATTTCCTCTACTTCTAAATTTGCATTGTTTCCTTCAGTGTCATGAATTTTGTTTGCTCATCCTGATCTTTTTCTAACATGATACTGAGCCTCTTCAAATATCCAGTGATCTATATTTGTTTATTATATTTATGATTATGATGACCTAGTTTGGTTAGTATATGAGATTTTCCTCTACAGTGTGGTGATTTGTCCACTTATTGGTCCTTTCTACTGAATGTGAGGGTTACTGTGGGTTTGGTGAGAGTGAATGAAATATATTCATGAAGGATGCATGGTTGAGGAGTAGTTTGGTAGCTGATGTTCTTTCTCGGTTAACAAATGGATTAGAATTATTTGGTCTAATTAATTCCTAGATAGATCATTTGTTTCCCCTTTATCATTTTTTTAACTACCAGCATTTCAGGTATGAAAGAAATTTCAATTCAACCTTCTTATTTTATATGTCAGAGAACTGAGTCTTAGAGAAATGAATATACTAGGTAAGCGCGGGGAATAAATGATGCCAAAATCGAGACTAAATAAAAAACCCCTGATTGTTAATCCTCATACTGTTAATAATCTCAAGCCTTCAACTCTATTTGGAAATTATATTATGTTCTCATTCGTATACACCCTCCGAGGGTAGCTTTACAATAGCAGAATTGTTGCTCTGATGGCATTTGCTATTATTAAAAGTTTTTAAAGAGTAAAACCTTCTGCTCAAGATAGAGGGATATTAAGATGTATTTGATCAGGGATCTAAGAGGTTGAATATCAGTTTTGTTCTAGGTGAGTTGTTTTTCAACCCGTGGAAGTCCCTAATGGGCACATATAGACAGAGAGTAAGTGACCATTCAAAAATAAAATATTTGGCTATGACGGTAATCTTTTGAAAGGGATTGTAGATTGGAGTCCTAAAAGCCTGAAAAAATTTTGGAAGAGAGAATTCAGAAGCAACATCTGATATCAATTCTGAATAGATGGCAAAGGGATTTTTACACTTTTTTGTTAAATTCAGTTTCAACTTAATATCAAGTCATCCTATTTCAGGCAGGCTTATGTAATCTTTACCTTGAAGAACTTTAAAAAGAACAGTTTAATGAACTTTCCACTGCTCATTCTGTCTTCTTGCCTATAGGTGAGACTAATTTTCTATTTGGTATGCTGAAGTTAAAAAGAGTTTGGGGACTAGGAAAGCTGTGTCTGTTTGCATTTGAAAATGAAACTAATTCAGGGCACTTCTGCAAATTGTAAAATGATGCTCTTGGTAGACATTGTGAAAATGTCTCTAACACCAGGGGTGAATACAATCAGCTATTCTTTCAGAAAATTTAATTCAGTTGTCAATTTAATTCTGTGAATTGGCTATATTTAACTTAAAAATAAATTAACTTAATTAAATTTAAATTAACTTTTAGCATGTCTTTATAGTTAACTTGTTAAACTTTAGTTACTGCTAATGGGATGTATAGGAAAAAAGAAACCTTTGGTGGGCCACAGTAATTCTAGGAACTGGCTTCCAAATTTTCCAACATCAGAAAATCTGTTTTGTTAAAATATTGTAGATATTGTCACTTTTTGGATTATTTACACAACAGAAACATCTTAACGAGATAAGATGTTGTATAAATAGATGGCAGATTATTAGATTGTAATGGGACATATATCTTGCAAGGTTACCTATATTTGATATCTGCTACGGAAATCTCCTTTCTGTTGGACAGTATAATTAGCATCCCATGAATTTAGAATCAACATGGAACAAATTTATATTTTTCGAACAGATGTTTCTATTAAACTGCAATGACTGGAAAAATCATTCTTCAAGCTAGAAATATCAATAATTAAAATGAATATTGGTTATTGAGAGTCAGCTTCCTCATGCAGCATGTAGGAGCTTCTGAAATGTTTAGTGACTTCACTGAATTTAGAGAAAGAAATAAAATGCCTCAAATATTTAATTACCTTTTTCTGATCTCTCACCTCTTTGGCCTTGTTTATCTTCAGGAATTTATGAGATTCTTGAGCAGAATAAAGCTTTATTTCTTCTAGTTACTTTCATTTATTTATTTTAGAGACTGTGCCATATGATCCGGACTCATCACGTTGAGCTTGAAGTCAGAGTGCTTCCTTTCATTTCTTTGAAATCAAATCTTCCTTTCATTTCTTGCTACATGCATGCTTCATTTTTCTCATTTGCAAAACAGAACTAAGATAAAGGAGTTTGCGGTGAAATGGGGCAACATATGTAAAAGTCACTAACATTCTTCTTGATGCATAATGTTCATTCAGTAAAATGTTGGTTGAATTTGAGTTTATACTGATTACCTTGGCAGGATGTGAGATTACCTGTCATCCTTAAATGAATTTATGAAACCTCTCCTTGATAGATTCCCTATCTAAATGTAACACATTTTCATACCATCTTAATTCCTTAGACAGTGTTACATATGTAGATGTCTAAGCTCAACCAAGCATACATTGAATATTGTGTACTTCAATTACACGGGGCGATATTTTCTGCCTCTGTCTGTAAATTCTAAACATATCCTTTTCTTTTGGAGCTTACAGTGGTGTGCTGGAGATGGTATAGAGTGGTTCATGAGAACCAATTCTTTGTGGGTTGTCCCACCTCTCCATTTTGTAATTTTACACGAATAACTTGAGATCAGACGTGTTGGGAGTATTTACACCATGGAAATCAGCAAATGCTACAAATCAGATTTCTACTCTGACGGAAGTTCTACTATCTTTTATCTGTACCATGGTACTTCAATAATGGCAGGTAAAGAGAATCTAGAAGCTTGTTCATGACTCCTCTATGTCTTGGCTTCTACGCATAGGCATTGTCCAGAAGTAATTGAACGGCTGAGCTTAAATGCAAGAGAACAAGGAAATAATGGGGAGCAGAAGGCGTGTTTGGTGAGCACCATAGTTTATACCAGGGAGAGTGGTTAAATGTCAAATTTAATAACCCTTAATTTGTAGTCAGATTCTAACTGGCTTTGAGAAAGCCATTCTTATAATAATGAGTCATAAATATTTGGATACAATGAAATTAACTGAGACCTAATTTACAGCTACCTCTTGGCTGAAGATGTGTGATCATATACTGTGAACTGATGAGATAGCTCCTCTGGGATGATGTTTTCTAAAGGATCTGGAAACTTCCTGAGAAATAACCCCAAGGGGAGAGGGAATAAATCTACAAATCTGGCCAAATAAAGATACCTTGAACTTTAGAAGTAGGAGCTTCTTGGAGAAGGGCAAGGCATTTGTTTCTCAAATTTGACTCTCATCTAAGTGCTGCCTAAGCTAATATTTATGATTTGCAGGAAGGAGGGAAAATATATATAGAAACCAAAAAAGGCTTTTTTGTATCAATACCATGTAAAATATTGAGGCACAAGCTACAGTACTTTGGGTTTCTGCTAAGGGAGTATAATGAAGGCAGAAAAAGAGAATTTTATCCATTTTGCCACTATACTGTGTAATATTTCTTAACCTTTCATGAAATAAACCCCATCTCCAGAATAATATATGTGTAGATATAATTTGACACAAATTCAACATATGAATTCTGGTACTTCATGTAGTCTCATGTAATATCCCACTGCTAATGTTCTAAGGGAGTCAGCAGTTCCAACACAGGGGCAGAGGTACCTGAGAGAGGTAACTGTCCTAGTGAAAGTAAATGTTCTCAGGAGAACTGTGTCTGCATGGGGTGTGGTGCATAGTGGGGATGAGGGTAATACTGAGTACAGTTAGCCATATCTAATGGGAAATAGCTCTATTTTGGCCACAGAGAGATACTTTTCATTTTAAAAGTTGAGATAAAATTGTATGTATTTACCATGTACAGCATGATGTCTTACAGTATATATATACATTTTGCAATGACAAGATCTAGCTAATTAAAATATGTATTGCCTCACATATTTATCATTTCTGTGGTGAGAATACTTTACATCCATTCTCTTAACATTTTTGAAGAATACAACATACCATTAACTATAATCACCCTGTTGTATAAAAGATATATTAAACTCATTCCTTCTAACTGAGATTTTATATTCTTTGACCAGTATCTTCCCAACATCCCCACTCTCCCAACAATTTCTAGTCCTTGATAATTGCCATGCTGCTCTCTACTTCTTTTTTTTTTTTTTTTTTTTTTTTTTTTTTTTTTTTTTTTTGAGGCGGAGTCTCGCTCTGTCGCCCGGACTGGAGTGCAGTGGCCAGATCTCAGCTCACTGCAAGCTCCGCCTCCCGGGTTTACGCCATTCTCCTGCCTCAGCCTCCCGAGTAGCTGGGACTACAGGCGCCCGCCACCTCGCCCGGCTAGTTTTTGTATTTTTAGTAGAGACGGGGTTTCACCGTGTTAGCCAGGATGGTCTCCATCTCCTGACCTCGTGATCCGCCCGTCTCGGCCTCCCAAAGTGCTGGGATTACAGGCTTGAGCCACCGCGCCCGGCCGCTGCTCTCTACTTCTAAGAGATCAACTTTTTTAGATTACACATGTAAGTGAAATCATGTGGTATTTGTCTTTCTGTGCCTGGCTTATTTCACTTAACATGATATCCCCCAGGTTCATTCATGTTGTCACAAATGAGAGGATTTTCTTCTTTTACTATGATGGAACAGTATTCCATTGTGTGTATATGCACTGCTATTCATTCATCTGTTGGTAGACACTTAGGTTGCTTTCATATTTGTCTATTGTGAATAATGTGGCAATAACTACGGGTTATTTTCATATTTATCTATTATGAATACTGTGACAATGGTCTTGGGAGTGCTGGTATCTCTCTATATACTGATTTCATTTCTTTAGATTCATAACCAGTTAGTTGGATTGCTGGATCATATGTTAGTTCTACTTTAAATTTCTTGAAAACCTCCATACTGCTTTCCATAATGGTTGTACTAATTTATATTCCCATTAACAATGTGCAAGGGTTTCCTTTTTTCCTCATCCTTGTCAATACCTGTTATTTTTTGGCTTGTTGAAAGTGGTCATTCTAATAGGTGTAAGGTGATAAGCGATACTTGTAAAACTACAGAACTATTTGAAATCTTGACTGTAGGCATTGATTTTTGTGGTGAGATTGTGGAAGAAATAGCAGACCTTCTGTGGTGAGTTTTTAAATGTTTCTCAAAGAGTGAAATTTGAAAAGGAAACTCTACAGATATCTATGGTGCCGAGTGAATGTGTTAATACCTGTAAAAAGATAGATCAATGTCTGACACATACTTAATTCTATGTAAATGTTAGTTGCTATCATATTAACATTATTATTGCTATACTTTTTAGTACTACCAACACTTTATTTCTATATACTTTAGAATTAAGTTACACATTCTGTTTGTAAAAACAAAACAAAACAAAAAGGCAAAATGAATACGCTTTGGAGTTTTGGGCACTGTGGATGAACTTTAAAGAACATCAGTAATAAGGAAATTAGTTCAGTGATACTGAAGTCATTTTTCTTCATGAAAGTACAAAGTAAAAAAAAGATACAAATTTTACATCTCAGTTCTTTAAATCTAACTTTGCAAATTATCTATATGATAGTTAGCTTTTGTATAAATAATTTAAGCTATCATTAACTGAGTTATTAATTTTAGGAGAATTTAGATAATATAGACATTATGCTGCCCCACACGGATGAGGACAGGAGTTAGTACAAGGCATACACTATTAGATCCTGAGCATGGTGGGGGTTTATTTCAATCATCCTGAATTAATGATGTCATTAAAACTAGTGTGCACATTGTATTCACAGAATTTTCTAGTGATGGCAGTGGCGGGGAGGCACGGGCTCTGGTGGCAGGAGGGGCTGTGGGAGTGGCAGTGGCAGCCGTGGATCCCCTGTGTGCCACGTCCCTGAGGTGGCCAACTGTGCAGCTGACCATCCTTCCGCAGCAGGCTGAAGCCTGCTCCCAGGCCTGGAGACTTCATCGCTCCGGACCCTGGCTCCACGTCACTACTATCACCCACCGCTGCTACAGGGAGGGTGCGGGGAGAGGAGGAGGCACAGCTGGGCCAGAGGCAGTGCTGCACTCCATGGAGCTGGTGGGAGCCAGGTACAAGCAGGAGCCCCTGGAACCCTCCGCCCTGGGGGCAGCTGCCATGGGGCCCGGCAGAGCTGCCCACTAGCCAGGGAGTGTGGTCAGACAAAGAGAGGCCCAGGGCGCAGAGCTGGGCCTATGCTTTGAGAGCCCGGGGCAGGAAATGGGAGTGGTGCCGGCTCTGGGGACCTGGCCAGTGGCACGGCCACTGTGCTCACCCCAACAAGGGCACTGGGTTCCTGTGCCTTGGGAGGAGGCTCTGCGCAAGGCGCCTGGGACCGCGTTCCCGGGGTCCGAACTGCATCAGGCTGATCGCTGAGTCTGACATTCCTGACAGCCGGGCCACTACTGGTAGGGCCACGAGCTGGGCAAAGGGGAGCCCTGGGCTGTCCCTGAGCACGGAGGCCATGGAGGGAGCTTGCTCCTGCCCCAGAGACCCCACCCCAGGCTGCGAGGAAGTATGGCTGGGACTCCCAGGGGTCTCTGTACTTTGCCTTCTTGGGAGCCTGGGAAGGTTCCCTCTTTCCCCACAGGCTCAGGGATGTCTGCTCCCACTATCTGGCCTCTCCCTGCTCCAGATGCCCACTCTGATCTCCAAACGGGGTTAGGACTGAGCTAGGGGCTGACACAGCCAGGCGGGGTTTGTGCAAACTCGGGGCAGTGCTGACACACCAGCCCTCTGCCACCTCAGCCCCCCTCTGGATTCTGGACTCCAATAAGGATGGCAGGGAAGCCAATGAGGATGCTGACTGGCAGGTGCCCCTTGGTGCAAGCAGCCTGGATGCCATGGACGATGGACGATGGTAGGAGACAGACAGGCTCTTGGGTGGAAGGGGACAGTCCTCATCTTTAGACCAGGGAGGGCCTACAGGCAGGGGTCTGTGCTGACAGTCCCACAGACCCAGTGGAAACGCGGTGCCTTTTCCACCCTCCATGGCCACCCATGGACCAATTGGCAAGCACTTCCTCCCTTATGAGACCTATAAAAGTCTCAGGCTCAGCTACAGCAGAACAGACAACTAATGACCAGCTATAGAGAGGAGTTTTCCTCTCCACTGATAGCTGAAGATTTCGAGAGGATAAACTGCAGAGAGGAACCACCCTCTCTGCTGATAGCTGAACACTTGTCAGCACGACTTGTCTAGCAGAGAGGAGTTACCCTCTGTGGTCGGTGGCGCCTTTGCTTGAGTTTTGCTCCGAACCACTGGGTTCATTCTGCCCATTGGGCCTGACAGGCCGTGCTCAACTCACCGATTGAAAGTCAGGTTTTGAGTGGCAAGGGGTTGGTGACCCTCATTCTTCCTGGTCACAGGACAAGAACTTGGCTCCCGCCGCCAGACTAAGACAGCTGAAACACAAACAGGGCTGAAACATGCCCCTTGCTCACCACATTGCAAGTGAAGAGAAGGAGAAAAGAGCTGTGGCCCTTCGTGAAGCCTAAACCTGGGAGCTCCCCCGCCAGGGTTGGGACCCCCTCTTTGGGACCCTGCAGTTCCTGGTATCTCCAAGTTACCAGGTGTCACTGCATTCCCTGCTGCCAGTTGAGGAAGCTGTTTGTGGTGGCTTGGCCCAGCTGCAGCCTTCCAGAGAGCCAGCGCCCATGCTAGCACCTGGAGTTGCCTGCCGCATAGCAGCAGCCGGCTTGTCTCACTGCACAGTGGCCTGACTCCATGCTGGCTCACAACACCTTGCCGCTCAAAGCCTGACGCGCAATCTCGCTTGGAGGCGTGGGATCCAGGCAGATTATGTGAGTTGAACACAGCCTGCCAGGCCCAGCGGGCAGAATGAATCCAGTGGTTCGGAGCAAAAGAGCAAAGGACACCACCGGCCACAGGTTTGAGGTTAGAAAGGTGACACCCCAAAGATCTCCTAACACTGGCACAAGTTAAATGTCAAGGAAATTTCAAAAGCAGTTGCACTTGATGAAGGGATTTCTGTTTCTTTGGAACACATTTCTAATATTAAATCATTAATTGTATATCATACGGCAGTTGCATTTTAACACACTTTGCATTGTCAAAGGTGGTATGACCGTAAAAATAAAGGAAAGTATGATCAAGGTCTTTTTTTTTTTTTTGTAATAAGCATATTACTTCATTTCTGAAAAATAAAACTGGCTGCTGGCTGTACTTACTTATCTGCCACAGAATGCCATGGTTTATAAATTTTATAATAATGAAGTCTGGTAAAAGAAAGACTGAAAACAGGAAATGAAAATCAAAAATTTAAACTGAGTAGAGATAATAAAATAAAAATAATTTGAAAGTGAAGTAGAAATTAAAAGAACACCAACATAACAGAAGTCTGGTAATGTTATTACATTGAATGTTAACATGACAGATGTATTAATATTTTATATTTATACATTCAGAGTAAAAATTAAACAGAGAGAAGTGACTACCCTGTCTTGTCTTCCCAATATTATTTTTTGGAATTTTATGAACATTATCATATATGTTAAATTATGAAATAAATGCTTAAATAATGCAAAATTGTTTTTCTTTTGCATTTCAATATTATTAGAAATAAAAGTATTCATGTATTGACTTATTGAGTAAATTTATGACATATTATTTTGATGTTATTTGATCGTACATCTGAATTCCTAATTCCAGGGCAGCTTATCTGGTTGGAATTAGTTTACTTGGAAGGGGTAAGGAATAGAGAGGTCTTTCATGTGTAACCTGCATTGCTTTTGTTTTTCTGAAAATAACTTAGTCTTTTGCACATAAATAGATGGCTAGATCACAGCAGCTGCTTGAAAAAGAATTTGTGGAGGGAGTCTTCCAGTGTCTGCTGAGTTCAACTATTCTGGGTAATTGGAGGAAGTCATGGCTTTCTTATCCTGACCCTTTAGAATCAGTGAACCATCATAAATGCCAATGCACTGCTTCCAGTGGTAAAGGAAAGGATAAGGCTGAGACTTCCTTTATGCATGCAGAGAGCAGATAGGAATGCAGGAGGCTAGGGTCTCTGAGCTCACTGACTTCTGGTTTATTACTTCTCTCTCATAGGTCTGAAAGGAAAGCATTCAGGCTGTTGTCTCGAGAAATCTGGCACAGTTCAGACTGGCATCAACCCATTTAGGGAAATCCTAGTGATTTCCAGAGGGGAAAAAATGTAGAGAAAATTAAGAAGTAGGTAAGCCGTCTTTGGTGACTTTCATGTTTTTGTTTAAAATGCCCTCACTTGCTATTTTGTAGACTTTTCCTGATGAGTCCAGAACTCTTGTTTCATCCTTCTCTATATTATATTATATTATATTATATTATATTATATTATATTATATTATATATTTTGAGACAGAGTCTTGCTCTGTCGCCAGGCTGGAGTGCAGTGGCACAATCTTGGCTCACTGAAACCTCCACTTCCCAGGTTCAACTGATTTTCCTGCCTCAGCCCCCTGAGCAGCTGGGACTACAGGCATGTGCCACCATGCCCGGCTAATTTTTATATTTTTAGCAGAGACAGGATTTTACCATGTTGGCCAGGATGGTCTTGATCTCTTGATCTCATGATCCGCCTACCTCAGCCTCCCAGAGTGCTGGGATTATAGGCATGAGCCACCTCGCACGGTCCCTTCTCTCTTTTCTTTCCTTCCCGTGAACATCCAACACATGTGACTGGTTCTACAGTAGAAACAAGCAAAGCAGCTACATGAATATGAGGAGGAAGAGGATGATGCTACCCAGAGCTTCAGCCTTTCCAAAAAATGGTGATAAAATTTATCTGAAAAGATTGCTGGAAATGTGCTGGTTTTACTTCCAGGTAATTAGTAGGTAAGGAGTTACAGGCCAAGAGAGCACCCTGTTCAAAGGTACAGAAACATATAGGTTGCTGTGGTTGGATCATATTACAGAGAATGTGTATAAAAGTCCTAAGAAATGAGACTGTCCAACCTTCTGCCTCTACTATAGAGGATAGGGTAGGCCTAACAGTAAAGTGTTTAGACAGAGAGATCCTGAGGATACGTGATGAACCGTTTGTAGGAGACAGTGCAACAGATTAAAAACAACAGAAATAAAATCTCATGTTAGATCCAAATGTGCACCGGGCCAGGAGTGAGGAATAATAACTAGAAGTCCTAGGCCTAGGAAAACACATAGGGGCAGACTCAGAGAAGAGGATCAAGAATAAAGGGAGGGCATCCAGGATTTCCACACTTCGCTCTATCCACCTGCCATCCTCTTTCTCACTTCAGAATGGTGCACTGCTGTTGCTGCTGCCTGGAATATTCTTTCACCACCCTTCTCTACTAATTCCTATTCGTGACCTTGTTTACTGCCAATGAGACATATTCCTTAAAATCCTTTCCCAAATGAGGTTTCATTATTAGGATGCTTAAGGCCTAAACTATGAAAGTGAGAAACAGTATTGAAAGGTTTTTAGGTTAGTTTAGCAGGTAGAATGGACAGAACTAGTGCCCAATTTGATATGAAAAATGCAAGGCAGAGAAGGCTACATAATTTTGGGGTCTATTATAAGATGAAAACACAGGACACATTGTTCATAAATTATTAAGTATTTAATGAAGTATGTGGTCCTTCAGTGCATGGAGTCTTGTGTGAGTGCGTAAGTTACACGCCCATGAAGCTGGCCCTGATGAGGGGAGAGAGAGGAAATGAGGGTTATTTTCAACCTGAGTGGTTAGATGGTGGCAGATGCCCTCAGTGAACAAAAAAGTGATCTGGAAAGAGGAGCAGAGTTAGGTAAACTTTGAAATGTTGATATTCTGGTATATGTGGGATATTGATCAGAAGAGTTCAGTGGGTAGTTGAATAGTTGCCTGTGAAGAATCTGTATTTATTTCCTTCATTATCCACCTCCTCCATCTCAGGTGCACACCCTGATTTCTAGTAGTTTTTATATTTTGGGATGGAACAAAATTTTAAGCCAAAAGAATAATTGAGTCTGCTTAAAAGTAATAGAGAGAAGGCTTTTGTCTCTACCAGTTTATAGGGTATGTTGTCCTGAACACTGAGAAGAGAAGAATCTGTCTGTCTATTTTAGTACACTGAAAACAGTAATGGATTGCTCGAGCTGTAACCTGGAGGAGACTCGAGAGAGATAATAAATCTTCCAGAGGTGTCTTATTTATTGACCATCCCACCTTAGGGAATGCTATTTATTTTTACTTTATACTCCTTATTGTTGGCTCCCTTTTAGTAAGCCATTTATTTAAAAAATTGTAACGGTGTTTATTTCTGAATTTACATGGAAGCTGATTATGAGTCCTACAGTATAAAACCATCCTACACAGAGCAGTTTCCCGTCCTGATATCTGACATGGGCCTTTGTGAGGAAAAGGTGACTGGTGGTTAGCTATTGTGTGAAATCTATTGAAAGGTGACACAGATGATGGTGCTGCCGAGTGCTCTCCCATGACTCACAGATGTAGTTGCCTAGTAACTAACCCAAAATAACATTGCTGAGGCACATCAAACCCGGGAGACAGGGGCTGCTGTGAATCAGGACGAAGGTGCTCCAGTCAGCAGCTAACTTTTCTTCTCATTCATGGTTTCAAATTGGAAATTTTGTGGCCTTTAGTCAGTGATCCATAGAGTGAATATGAACTTCTGGGTATATAACATCAAATTGAGTGCCATTCTCTTTTTTTATCACTGACTGTGGTGCAGCTTTCTTTGAAAGTTTGATCTAATTGTGAAAGATGTGAAGGTCAAGCTCAAACTAAATAGAGTAATAAAACAGCTCAGTCCTCACAGCAGAACATGAGGTTATAACATTTTCCCCAGGGTTTAAAATCTGTTTGGGTTGCTTTAAAATTTTTTTAAAGTACAAAAGTAAAACATGCTCATTACTCAAACATCACATTTAATTTAAAAGTTTTGTTGCTATATATCATTTCAAAAACACATATTTTATAGGTGTATCGATGTGAATAAGTATGTTCATATACACATTCACAGTGTCGAATTCCCTAGAGAGGTAAAATAAAATGAACATGTAGAAAAGCTCATTGGTTTCACGAGTTAGGTCTTCACTGGTGACTTTTGTCTGAATGGCTTTACTAAGTACGTGGAATGAGATCCTGATTGTAATAATGTAATGAGTAAACAGGAAGAGAACAAGCGAGTCTATCAATTGTGGACTACTCTTGAAAATCCTGGTTAAGAAGGGCACGTAGAGACACAAGAATAAGGAAGGCCTCTTTATCTGGGAAGGATTTTACGGTATTTATACTCTATGAGGAAGAAGTCAACAGAAAATTAAAGGGGTAATGGAAATATAGGCTAACGAGGGATGCACAAATACAAGTTAAATATTGTGGTAAAAATGTATGTTTGACTGTGAGTGTTAGAACAGGTTGAAAATTTTTGAAGGTATTTTTTTGCCCTTATTTAAAAAAAATTAGGGAATATCATGTCAGCTCTGATGACAGAGCTTTAGAAAATCTACACAAATTCTGCTTTCTGAAATTTCTTTGCTGCAGTTTTATTGCACTCATTTTCATTAGTAACTGTCATTAGTAACTCATTTTCATTAGTAACTCATTTCATTGGTAACTATCTTTATATAGAGACTCTAAGCAGAGTCTTTACTTCCTATGTCACTTATAGCACTGGGGACTATGTATTTCCTCTTTGTAAAAGAGCACGGTGTGTGTGCGAGGGGGCTTCCCTCATTCACGCTGTCTTTTCCACAATCATCTAGGGACAATTCTCTGCACTCTTTGTAAGTCTGCCTGGCTTAAGTTATATGAGTGGTAAATAAATCTACCTAAATTCTATTTGCATTTACTTCAATAGGTATAATAATAATAATAAAATATTAATTATTATAATAGTTAATTGCTATCAATGTCCATATTTATTTATAAATTTTCAGGCCAATACCTTCAACACAGGAAAATAAAAAACCCACCTTTTTACAATAATAACGATTCAGTTTCTGTTAATTATTTATTTTAATAAATAATAAATAATTGTTATTATTTAATAATAATATTATTATTAAATATTAGAGTTTTGCTCTGTTGTCCAGGCTGGAGTGTGGTGGCACAGTTACAGCTTACTGCAGCCTTGATGTCCTGGGTTAAAGTGATTCTCCCATTTCAGCTTCCCAAGTAGTGAGGACCACAAGTGCATGCCATGACACCCGTCTGATTTTGTTTATTTTTTCTAGAGAAGAGGCCTCTCTGTGTTGCCCAGGATAATTTCTGTAACTTAAATGTAACATTAACTAAGTCAGAAAATATCTCGTGGAGCGCAATAACGGGCTTATGTGATAGTAATGAGATCAACCAAAGAATGAAGATGTTCCAATTTCTCAAGTACCTTTTGAAAGTCCAAGTTCTTTTTATTCTACATTTACAGAAATCCTACTAAAAGAGGAAATTAGGAAATAACTTACCTATTTAACAAGCTACATCCAGAAGTCAACACAGCTGAACATGAATATATTGTTTCTTCAATTTACACTTTTATTTTCTTAATGTTTATTTTGAAACTCATTGTCAAGCTATATAAAGCTTTAGGATAATCATCTTTATCATGTATCTTTATTTTTTAAATTGATAATTTGACTGTCATTAATGTCCTGTTAGGAATAAATTTAAATAACAACAACTGCTGAAATAAAGACATTCTGGTAGAAAGTTGTAATCACTGGGACACTCCACCCAGGTGCCCCTTTGGGACCTAGGCACTCATTTTTAGCTGCTGGGAGTATTGGCAGCTGATGACTTAAAGTTGAATTATTTTCCATGAATTTTCTTCATTGGAAGAAAACTGCTTTATCCAGGCCATAACTGTCCCCAGGGCAGCCAATATTCCAATGACTGGTCCATGTAGGGGGATCTAAACTTGACCTCTCACCTTTATTATGGAAATCTTTGAAGGACAAAACTCTCTGTAGGATTGACCAAGGCTCTATTGCAATAGCATTATAATTCAGCCTCTCCTCCTGCTAAGTTCATCCTTCATACATGTTGTTTTTCCATCCCTAGTACCTCCTGTATGAAAATCTGACAGTCTCAAAATCTCTTTCATACGACCTATGAAAGAGGGCTAAGATTCACATATATAGAATCAACTTTTCTTTACCATATATGTTTGCTATAAAGATAACCCAATTTACAGTGATATTTTCCCTGAAGCAATGGAGCCTGTGAGGATAGCCAGAGCCCAGAAGATAATTCATGCCATATAAGACAATCTGTACTTTAGGGAGAGAGTTCTCTAACACTTCTACATTATTTTAAAGAAAGTAACAGAATATGATTTTAGAAAAATTATCCTTGAAACCAAGGGAAGGAGAGATTGCAGAGATACAGAGATACCTGTACAGGGGCTGAAAGGAGAAATATGAAGAGCCATGTAGGAACTAGACGCACAGGATTTAGCTGGTGACTGAATGCTACATGTGAGGAAGAAAGAAAAGTCAAAGGGTAATTAGAAATTTCTAGATCCTTTTGTTGTCTGAGTCAATGGTTATATCCTTCACTGGGTTGTGATAACTGAAAAAGAAATAGACTATGGGAGAAAGATAAATCAGTTTATCTTGCTGAATTTCAACAACAACAAAAAAAAGCTTAGGGAGAATGGAGTGATGTTGAAAAAGAGAGGAGAGTTTAATTTGACTGGTGTATTGGAAACGTGAAGGCTTCTTGATTGTTTTATTTTCATAAAAAATAAATAGCATTATTCAGACTTTCCATAATAAAATACCTATTCCATCATTTTCTCCCATTATCCTCAATCTCTATGGTCTCTTCACTTGCTCTCTTCAAATCAGACTACTCAGAAACTTTATTTCAACATGTGTATCAATTTTTTTCTTGCATTTCTGGTCTAAGATGGGTCCCCAGAAAAGCAGTGGGAAGACCTGATTATCTGGTTGCTGATATTTACATTCAATAGTAACTAATTTTATTTCCAAATAGGAATTGAGGCAGCAGGAAAATCAGGGAATACAGAAAAAGGCTTGTTGAGAGATTGACCACATTGCCTCAGTGAAAACACCATTTAGGTGTGGCCTGAATTTTCTTTGATTTACCAAAAAAAACGCTGAACAAGATTCAGTCTTTCTCTCTTTCTCTTTTTCTTTCTGCATATATGTGTGCGTTTACACACATGTAACTTCACATCTATATAACTTTACTTGTATTAATTTGACAAATATGAGCAATGTGTATTTTTTCATCATTTTTCAACTTGGCATAAATTTAAAATGGATTGTGATAAAAACAAATTGGAGAAAATACCACACTTTAAGGATATATACAAGGAAAAAGACTGTAGAAGGTAGATTACTACAGGGAAGACACTTGTGTATCTGCCCCAATAGTGCTCTGCTAAACTTCTGAAGTGCGGAGACACTTTCTTCCTCAATTTATAAAAGGAAGTCATACATGCTATCATAGCTAATTAAGTCAATTACTTTGATCTTTCTAAAATAATTTACAGCATGTGGATGTATTCCATCATACCTTTGGGGTAGGAAGCTATGAAACCATGAACTTCTTCTCTTACCACTTTTCACTAAAAGAACCATATCAATAAACAAATTAGCTTGTTCTGAATGAAATGACTGGCACTATTAACACTATTAATTCATGTGAAAACAACAACTTAAGCAAAACAATTACTTTTGTCATAGAAACAGTTCTTGTAAAAGGGTCTAGACTAGTTTATCCAGAGTTTATATGTTTTTATCACCTCCACTTCAATGTTCTGTCATTTGTGATATTTTGACTTTTTTTTCTTTCACTAAGGGACTCTGTGAATGCTGGAAAAATAGTGAAGATCATGGAACAACAAGAGAATTATCTTTTTTCTTATGTGAAGTATATATGGTGAGTGTAATTATAAATGTGTGGCTCAAATGACCTTGCTTTTGGATGGATGCCACCTGCTCACCTGTGAGTTTTGGTTTCATGTCATGATGCCCATCTGCTGATGAATCCTAGGGTTGTAAAATATAACACACTTCTACCTGCGCCTACTCCTCAACTGCCCTTCTTTCCTAGGAATATGTATTTATTCAAAATGAGAAGTAACTGGGAATAACATCAAAAGAAGAGAACTCTGTTACTTGTAACTCTTCATCATCTTAGCCTCTCTAGAGCATTATTTTAGAGAAGCATTAAAATCCCTGGATCATATGTCAAAAAAGAATAAATATTTCTGCCTGTGGAGCACAGAAGTATTGCTTCAGCTTTAGATGAAAAAAAAGAAGTAATTCCATTCAAACTCTTTCAAAAGCTTTATAGATGACTTCTTTCAATTTTGACCTACTCCCAGGGCAAAACCCATATCCATTATATTGAAAGTCATGAGGTTTATTTATTTATTTATTTGGTGTAAAGCAAAACAAATGTCAAAGTACAATTAGAAGTGACTTTTCAAGAGTGGGTGCTGAGTACTATTCAAAGAAACTTCTATTAGATAGAGAATCATTTCATCTGAGTCTCAGACCCTAGCCCTGGACATCTAACCAAAGGCAATTAAGTTGTTTGTTGGATATATAAGGCTTAGAAGGGGATAGGTACTGGGCTGCAAATCCTAGAAAGTAAAGCTTTCTAATACACTTGGAATTTCATATCAAGTTCTAAAGTAGAGAACTGGTTCTTGAATTCAACTCATGGAAAATGTCAAAGACTTAGCTTCCTCATATATAGTAGTAGGTGGTAAGGAGATGGATCTAGGTTGAAATGCCAGATCCCTCACTTAGTAGTTAGGTAAGTTTTCATATAAAAAGTCTCTTCATGTCTTACTATTTTATTTGATGATGAGAATGATTCTATATACCTCGCATGGTAGATAGTAGAGCAAAATAACATAGGGAAAGCACCTGGTACATGGTTAAGTTGTACATAAATATTCATTAACCTTTGCATTTTAAAATCACAACTATTATTTGGAGAAATGTATTAATAAGTATGTAATTTTGTTGTTTTCTTCTTTTATTTACTCTGTTTTTGAGCTAATACAAAAGATTGTATCCTTAAACCTGACTAACATGAATCAAAATTCTTCCCTGTTATTAAACTTAACGGCAATTGGTTTGTTCAAGGAAAATAGGCAGTTGTCTGGGATATTGAAGGCAGTTCCCTAAGTTCTTTTTCCTGCAGTGGACTTGCTCTTCCTGGCCAAGAGTTGACGTTTCTTCAAATGAGAGATTATTCCCTCACACAGCAGGAGAATTTTAGTTATCTCCATTTTATGCCCCAACTTATGTAACATTGTCCATGGTGCAAAGCTTTATTTATGAAGCTAAGCTTCATAAATCTATAGATTCTAGCTTTATTCACTATAAGGAATCCTAAGCCTAGAACTGTCCTGTAGAGAACATTCCATAGATAAAGATCTTTCTGTTAGTCAATATTATTATTCTATTTACCTAGAACTCTGAAAAATTGTTGACAAGAACCAACCAAATAGATATGATGTGTTTTGAAGATTAAATAAAATAAAGATCTTGGAATATAAATACTTCTGGGTCATTTTGTGTTTACAAAATTTTGGTGAGTTATATATAAAACTATTTTTTGAACAATAGAAATATCAAAGTATAATACACTGTGCACGTATCAGCTCAGTTATCAGCTCACTTTGATTTCCAGAGAGTTTTGTGCTAAATAAAAATGTACTTACTCTACAACAAAAAGCATCATATGTTTTTATGCATATAAACCATAATTGTTTCAATATATTTAAAGATTACAGGAATATATCAAACGAAGTACAAATTATTTCTTAATTTCATCCCCGGAGATAGACATAATTAAAATTTACAGTGCATTTTTCTAGAAGACTTTTGTTTTCTTTCTTTTTTTTTTAAAAAAAAAACTTTTATTTTCATTACTTAGGTGAACGTGTTCATTTTTTTTTTTTTTTTTTTTTTGGACAGATTACTTTGTCACCCAGGTAATAAGTCCAGTCCCCATTAGTAATTTTTCTTGATTCTCTCCCTCCTCTCATCCTCCACCCTCTGATAGGCCCTAGTGTGTAATGTTCGCCTCTATGTATCCATGTGTTCTTATCATTTGGATCTTACTTATAAGTAAGAATATGTGGTATTTGGTTTTCTGTTCCTATGTTAGTTTGTTGAGGATAATGGCTTCCAGATCCATCCATGTCCCTGCAAAGTACATAATCTCATTCCTTTTTATATTTTCATAGCGTTCCATGGTGTATATGTTGCACATTTCCTTTACCCACTCTACCACTGATGGGCATTTGAGTTGATTCTATGTCTTTGCTATTGTGAATAGTGCTGCAATGAACATGAGCATGCATGTATCTTTCTAACAGAACAATTTATGCTCCTTTGGCTTTATGTGTAGTAATGGGATTGCTGGATCAAATGGTGATTCTGTCTTTACATCTTTGAGGAATTGCCACACTGCCTTCCATAATGATTGAACTAATTTACACTCCCACCAACAGTGTATAAGTGTTCCTTTTTCTCCATGACCTCACCAGCATCTGTTATTTTTTGCCTTTTTAATAATAACCATTCTGACTACTGTGAGATATCTCATTGTGGTTTTGATTTGCATTTCTCTAATAATCAGTGATGTTGAGGTTTTTTTCGTATGATTGTTGGCTGCACGTTTTGAAAAGTGTCTAGACTATTTTCTACATATAGGTGCAGATATGTACAATCTCTCACTTCTTCTCTGTATACCTATATATTCATGTAAATATAACCATATTATCATTGCAAATGTGCAACTTGCTTTTTTCCTCTGAAACAATACTTCATAATCATCTTTTTATATCAATATACATAATTTTAATGGTCACCTATTTTAAGTTTATTTTTAATAGTAGACTTAAGAAGACAAAATGTCTTGACTACATTTTAGAGTTTAATATTTCTACCAATTTTCAATATATTAATAATTTATATTTAAAATTACTTTTACGCCGGGCGCGGTGGCTCACGCCTGTAATCCCAAGCACTTTGGGAGGCCGAGACGGGCGGATCACGAGGTCAGGAGATCGAGGACCATCCTGGGCTACATGGTTGAAACCCCGTCTCACTGAAAAATACAAAAAAACTAGCCGGGCGAGGTGGCGGGCGCCTGTAGTCCCAGCTACTCCGGAGATGAGGGCAGGAATGGCGTTAAAAACCTGGGAGGCGGAGCTTGCAGTGAAGCTGAGATCCGGCCACTTCACCTCCAAGCCCGGGCGACAGAGCGAGGACTCCTTCTCAAAAAAAAAAAAAAAAAACATTACATTTTTACTATAGTAATGGTATGAGACATTTTCTACCATAACTTATCAATGGCAAAATTGTTGTGATGTTATAGACACTGTACATTTCATATACATGATAATAGTAGCTAATAGTTATCAAGAACAGCCTGTACTGTCAGACAATAATACAATCTTCACGCATATTGCCACATTTAATATCCACAAGATGATAACAAAATAAGTACTGTTAATGTTTTCAACATACAAGAAAAGTTTAACATCTTATGCAAGGTCAAGCAAATTGTTAAAGATCTAAATGAATCCAAAGCCAAAATGTCAAGATTATGATAAATATCGTGAAAATCTGGGCACTTCCCGACTTTATTGTGACAGAAAGTTAAGTTTGAATTCCTCTCTTTACCAAAGTTTTCAAGCATATGGTAATGAGTACTTGTCGCCCTGGTTCCTCTTGGGAGAGGGAGACTTTAGTCTCTCCCTTTGAATCATCTTTCTTGGGATAGAGCAGAAAGGAGGGAGAGGGGAGTTCTTGCTAGGAAGCAAGGCCCATTTCCATTCGATTTTAAGGAGTGCTGTAGTTGCTTATGTCTCAACCAAACACATTGCAAACATTTTTGTTATTTTTACCTCTGTATGTAAATCTGCAAGGTCATTGTAAGTTTGGGAAACATTTTACTGAACTTCGAGGAGCCTTTGACTTAGCAGCCAGAGCCACACTGCTTCATAGCGAGGACTCCAGGGCTTGTACCTTTTGGCTGAAGTGGACTTCACTTGCACAGTGGTTATTTTATTTTATTTTTTTTTAAACACAATCTACTTTATCCTGGGGCCTTTTTTTCCCTATTGTTGTCAGAATATCTCTTAGATTATTGCCTGGTCTTAGCATGAGGGCGAGGGAAGTTTTCCAGGGCAGCGGGACTGACAGCAAACATTTCTCTAGATTTCTTTGAGTTGGTTTCCTCATTCTCTAGTGACTTATTTTCATCCCTAGTTAAGCCAATCTGGGGCAATAAAAGTTCAAATGTTATTCAATGCCTAATCTTTGATTTACTGTGAGGGTTTTTCTCTTGTAAATCTGAGAGCCAAAACTTCCTTAGAATAGTCAATATCCATTGCAAAAGTCTCCACAAACTTTTACCATCTTCTTCAAATGGATTGAAGTTTGCATGATAGACTGCATGAGTGACTGAACCCTAAAATGGCCTAGCTGTTGCCTTCTTTATTCAAAGACATTATATTCTTCACTCTCTCATCTCCCTAGAAAATCAATCAAAGTTCTCATAATTCACCTGTTCAACCAATAATAGTCACAGATTTGCCTCCTTGCATACCAAGTGTAGGTGTGATTTTCTGTAACTGTAACTAACCAGAGTTAGGAACTTCTGCCACACAGTTAGAAATCTTAAGGCCTCCTACCCTGTTGATGAGTACTGCCACCTGCGGGAGAGTTAACCCATTTAGGACTCCAATTTGGCAGCTATCTCTCATTGAACCCATTTACTTGTACTTGACCTACAACTGTCTCTCCAATTCTTCCTCTTTAACAAGGAATAAATTGGAAGATTATATTTGGCCTGGTGGGTCATACGGTTTGATCGACGTATTCATTACCAGTTCTCATGGGCTTACCTCAAATCCATTTATTGTCTTGAAGGTCCCTTACTTTTTCTCTTCCAGATAGCCAAGTATTTGTCAGCTTCACATCCTTTTTAATACAACTACTAAGAAATGTAAAGGATCTGAGATTTTCTTCTACTTCCAAGATAAATTAGCCTACCCGTGGATGCTGGCAGAAAACATGAGACGCCTGTGTCAGACACAAAAATCTTTATTTCTCTCAACAATAACAATAGTCAACATATCAGCATTTTCTTGTTGCAGTCCCCTGGTGATATGAAGAGGAATAGACGATATCTGCTTACACAGTGGTTTGAGGCATAAGAGCTTAGGGAATCCAAATCATTTTTGAGCTTTGAGAACCAAAATCATTTATGGCAGCAAACCTGCCTGCCTTTTGCTCCATAGGAGACATTAACATTATTATCCTAGATAGTGAGTGTCTCTGACTTTTGCTCCAGAGGAAACACTATGTCTATTTTCTGAGGGTGTTGACTATACAAACGTTTGTCGAAAAGTAAAAATATAGTCTAGGAAAAAAAAAAAGACAGTAAGTACCTCTACTCACAAAACATTTATCTACAGAAATGCAAGAGAAAGATGAAAAATGGTCTCTTAACAGGGTCAGGTTAGCTGAACAGTTTGCTCAGGTAGAAATTTTGGATTATTTTATCTACCTGCAGTGCTTTTTGAATTTAAAGTTTCATACAAATCAAATGAAGATCTTGTTTGAACGCCAATTCTGACAATATATTGAGTTTGAGGCCAAGGATTCTGCCTTTTCAAGAAGCTCTCAGGTGATCCTACTGGTTTATGGACAAAATTTTAAATTGAAAGATTATAATATGCACCAAGGTTCTGACATTTCAATCTCATAAACTATAGGCCACCACTGAGCCAAGGCTTCAATTAGCTAACCTTGTAGACTTTTAACACATTAAATCCTGACCCCTAGGTATTCCCACTGTTATCAAGCTTTTTATTTTATCTTGCTTTGGGCAGCTACCTCTTTTAGCATCCAATCCTACCCACATACATTGCATACTCCTGCCTATACAGATTCAAGAAGTCTCACATCTTTTTCTTAGCATAGGTTATCTTTTCCGGGGTCAAGCTTTGTATTTTTGTGGCTGGGCTATTTAGGAATCTGATTTCCATTATGGCTCTGGAGGCCTTGGGTCAATTATCTTAAATGAAAACATTGAGTGATTTTTATTTCAGAAAATGCAGACTTCATCCCAAAGTGAGGGTAGTATATATATGTTCATTCACAAGGGAGCTTCAAGATGATTTAAAGATGATTTAAATTTAAAGTTAATTAAATTTCAAGATGATTTAAAATTTCAAACTTTAAGTCTTATCTATGTCTGTCCACATTTTGTATTCATGTCTTAGCATCTCATTTATTTCCTGCCAGTGCCCTTAGCTGGTTGAATTGAACATTTAATTGACATTGCAACTCTAACCATTATAATCAGGCATTGGACTTGGTTCTCAGCCATGTCAGCTTCCCAACTATAGGAAATAAAGGGCTCTTCAAGGCTCCTGAAGAAGCTTTCCAATTGTCTACTTTCATTCTCGTTTGGACAGTCAGACCTCTCAAGCTCTCTGTTACCTCTTATACATTTTCCAGGAGTTCAAAAGTTAGATCATGACATCATCATTGGCATCTTTGTAATCAATATTTTGGTTATTGTTGTTGCAATAGCAACTCAGTGCCACAGATATTTGATTTCATTACTTCTTGCATTCACTCTGCACTTCATTCCAAAAGTTATGGATTGAATGTGCTCCCCCACCACCCCTGTTTCATATATTGAAGTCCTAACTGTACTGGCAGATAGGGCCTGTGACTGTGGTTAGAGATAGATCCTGTGAGACAGTGATTAAGGTTAAATGAGTCTATAAAGGCCCTAATCCATAGGTCTAATGTCCTTATAAGAAAAGGAAGAGAAACCAGAGTTCTCTGTTTTTCTGTGCATACCACCAAGGGAAGGTCATGTGAGCACGCAGTGAGAAGGTGGCCATCTGCAAACCAGGAAGAGAGCTTCACCAGAAACTGACCATGCTGGCATCTTGGTCTTGGACTTCCAAGTCTCAAGAACTGTAAGAAAATTAATTTCTGTTTTTTAAGCCACTCAGCTTGTGGTATTTTATTATGGAAGCCTAAGCAGACCAAGACATAAAGCCACAACTAGTGGTAATTTGAATTATTATCATACTACCAACTGCCATGGATTATTCATTACTCATTTCCTTCTACCAGAAAGAATATCCCTTCACTCCTTGCACATACAAGCAACTCAATCCCAGAATCGCATTTTGACACTCTTTTCTGAGGCCGGTGATGGTTCTAATTATTCTATCAGTTAGCACTGTAAAAGATAATCAGATGTTAAACTCAAATTAGGTAATTTGAGAAGAGTTTGATAAAGAGTCTATTTAGTGTCATCTTCACAGGGCATTTGAGAATTCACAAGAGATGGTACATGTCTGAAGAAATTAGAAAACAGAATGGTTATTGGAATCTGAAAACTGGGAGTTCCAAGTGGATAGAGCTGTGTAACAGGACCTGAGATCTTAGGCAAGTGACTCAGCCAGGCCATGCCAACTCTGTTGGGAGAGTCAAGGTATTTCACTTTTTTCCCTCCCTCAAATCTCATTATCGCTTGTTTGTAAATCTTTTTTATCTACCCAAAACAACTGGCTGCACATTGATTATATTGGAACCCTTCTTTTATTCCAGGGATGGATACATATTTCAAATATGAAATTGCCTTTTTTGCTTATAGTTTTTGTTCCAATATAACCATTTATGAGCTTTCATATACCTTAACTTTCAGTTTGGATCTCAACTATGATAAATTACCTGATAGAACTTTAGTATGATCCCTGTGTTGTGGATATATGTTTTCTGGTGGAAGGACAAGAGTGGAAGCAAAAGGACAAAGGGGATCAACTGGGTAGAATCACTTTTTTTGATTCCTCCAGGCCGCCTTCCACCTTTCTCCATCCTACTTTCTACTCTGATAGGCAGACTTATATGGAAAGAAGGGAGAGAGTATTACTGGGATCTTTACACCCCTGATTTCCTTTCTGCTGGGTTGCTTTAGCCTGACTTCCATTCTGGACAGAAGATCAGAGCTTTCGGTGAACCAATCCTTTTCACACAGAGCTCTCTGCTTCTGGGATTAGCTAACTGCCCCTTCATATCCAGGGTAGATAATCATATCCTAATTTTTATTAGTCCTGCATTACTCTTTCTTTTCTGTTTTTCTATACCCTTGCCACACTTTAGTAAATAGTTCCTTTATCAAATTATCTCTGATTGTCCAATTTGAGTGTGCCATCTGTTTCCTGTTAGGGCTCTGAGGATACATCCTCTGTGCTGTATTGGCTTCCTGGTTCCTTCGGTTCTCTCAGCAGCCCTGAGAAATATGTTATTATAACACTTTAAAGGTAAGGATACAAAGGTTTTAAAAGCATGGCATGTTTTGTACCAGCTTTTTCTGAATTATTATTTTAACAAGTTGAAATTACATAGCACAGATTACAATTTTTAATCTATTTTTTTCTTTGCTTATGTCCTGAAGTTTTCTTTATAAATATAACTTCAAGAGCTACATAAAAAATCATTCTAGGGGAGAGACATAATTTACCAAACTGATTCTCTTATGCTAAAGATTTAGGTCATTTTATCTTTTTCACTATTCTGGTGATGAACATTTTTTGGGGGGTAGCACTATCTAAACTTATTTCCTTATTCATATATACATATATATGTATATGTATATTTAATTCTGAATATTCAAAATCACAGTGCCTATAAGTTCTATTGCAAAGGGAGTTTCTGACTTTTTTTGGCTCAAATGTTTCTTTTTAAACTCTGCTGAAAATATAGGGACAATATTACTGATTCCACACAATGAGTTTGTTTCTAGAATAAATTTCCTGGAGCTGACTCTTATTAGTTTATTTTGAGCAGATTAGCAACAGTGCTAATAATAAAGTCTAATATTTAAACAGTGCTACAGAGCTTACAGAGCAAACCTTATATGGCCAACTAAACTGGCCTGTGTGGTATGCTAGACATAAGCATGCAAACAATAGCAAATACCCATGTGGGCCACATCTAATTCCAGCGTTTCCAGTTTACTAATTCATGCTAGTTTCATTTCCCCATTTTACAGATGAGAACATTGTATCTTAAAGAAAATAAAAGGGCACAGCCATAGAATTAAGCTGATAACTTTGGTTTCTCAATTGTTGATGCAAAGATTCTTGCTCCTTTTTCTAAGTCAAGCCAATGGCATATCAATTGCCGTTGATGGAAATGTGCTTTTTCTTAAAGTATCTTAGTGCTTGTCAAGTCTCCAGAAGATCATTAAGAATAATATCTTGTTCATTAAAAATTATTTACAGACCATCCCAAGGGAAACACTTGAAACTAACACTTCCACAGGGAATGCACTCCAAAAATCCTAGCAGTACATTGCTGGCCTCCTAATTAGCAGGTTAGGACAGCTCTGTGTGTCTCTTGGGGGACTCATAAAATATTACAATTAATTGGGAAAGTCAGTCCATAAAGCACATTCTATAAGGAGAGTTCAAACAGAATAGCTGTCTTTTTTATGCTTCTTTAGTTAATGCTAACTAAGTGCCATCAAAGTTAGAAAACTTTTTTATTGAACTTTAATTTCTTATACAGATTCTTGTTCAGTGTTCTCATTTTTAGGAGAGTGGAAGGGAAATCAAAGTTTCAGTGAATTGACAGATCCTGGATGACCTATGTCAAAAGATTTGGTGAATCCCCCCTTTTCCCTCAGAATCCCCAGTTTCAGCTACTGTAAATGGCAAAACCACAAATAAAAGAAAGAGTCGTGACATGATGAATAAAGATGGAAAAGGACAGTTATGATGACTAATATTGTGAGCCTTATTTTATGCTCAGTATTCATTTCTTCATATCTCTGCTTCCTCACTTGTTTCTGCTCTTCTCACCTACATATATACTCACGTGTCCTTTCTTCCAGTAAAAAAAAATCTTAAAATGCATTTCTTACTTAAACTATTATTTTTCTCCCATCTTGATATTGCCAAATTCTTGAAATAATAATATAATCCAATGTTTCTCAGATTTTGACGTGCATTTGGATCATCAGGGGATCTTGTTAAATTGCAGATCCTGACTACATATGCAAAAGACGGATCTGTATTTTCACATTTTTATCAGGTTCCCAGGTGACATTGATGCTGCTGGTCCATGGTTTAGTGTGCATAGAAAAATTTGAGTTATTATTGATAAAACTCTCACAATGTACTATGGACTGAATGTGTACCTGTAAAATTCAAATTTTGAAGATGTAATACCCTACGTAATAGGATTTGGAAGTGAGGTCTTTGGCAGGTAATTAGGGTTAGGTTAGGTTATGAAGGTGGGACCCTCATGATGGCGTTAATGCCTTTATAAAGAGAAAAAGAAACATGAGATAGATCTCTCTTCTTCTTCATGTGAGAATACAGCAAGAAAGGGCCTATCTGTAAACCAGGAAGAGGGCTTTCACCTTATGCGGAATCAATGGGCACCTTGAACTTATACCTCCCAGCTTTTAGAATCATAAGAAATAAATTGTTGTTGAAGCCTGCCCAATTCCCTCTTCCCCCACTCCAAGATATAGTGATTTTTTTTTTTTTTTAAATATATAGCGGTCCTAACTGACTAAATTACTGCCTAATCTTTCCCATTTTCTCTTCACTTTTCAGCTCTTTGCATCAGGTGTCCTCTTTACCAGTCTTTTGAACATAGCAATGACCTTTGCATTACCAGCTTTTCATGATCCTTAACCTAACTCCTTGATCACCCAGCTCATGATCCTGATTAGCGTTCTTCTTGTCTTAAAACTATTTTCTTTGTTTACTTCTGTGCCTGTATATTATTCTAGTATACCTTTCTTTCCTTCTTTTCTGAAATTCTTCAGAGTCTCTCTTCTTCCTTCTACTGGCCCAATGAATGTAATTCCCAGACTATGTCATTCATTCTCTTTTCTTTGCTCATTG
This sequence comes from Rhinopithecus bieti, assembly GCF_001698545.2. Classification (NCBI taxonomy): domain Eukaryota; kingdom Metazoa; phylum Chordata; class Mammalia; order Primates; family Cercopithecidae; genus Rhinopithecus; species Rhinopithecus bieti. The sequence goes on from NW_016823577.1 coordinate 87,590, forward strand.
AACTTCTTTATTATCTCATTTATCCTTAATTCTTCTCTATCCTCAATATTTCAAATTCTATAACTCTAATCTTTACTTCTGATTTAATTAATACTCCCAAATTGTGAATCTTATCCTGAAATTCTCTTTTGAATATACTGATGGTTCTTTAAGCAGAATATATTCCCAATAACCTAATCTTTGGATATTCAAAGAACATATCCCTCATATACCTGTCTCCAGGTCTTTCGTCATAATTAGTCTGGGCTTAAGATAAACTATACCCAATTTTAAAATAAACTTTTAATTTTAGAGTAGTCTTAAGTAGACATACAAAATTATTGCAAAGAGAGTACAAGAATTCTCATATACCACACAGTCAGCTTCCCCTATTATTAATATCTTAGTAATATGGTGCATCTGTCACAAGTAATGAACAAATACTGAGGCAAAATCTTTAACTGAACTCTATACTATATTCAGATTTCCTCAGTTTTTCACAAATGTCCTTTTTCTATTTCAGGATACAATCCAGGTTACCACATTACTTTCGTTAGTCACATCTCCTTAGGCTCATCTTGATTGTGACAGCTTGCCAGGCGTTTTTTGCTTTTAATGACCTTGACAGTTTTGAGGGATAATAGGTATTTTGCAGTCTGTCCCTCACTTGGGAATTTTCCAATGTTTTTTTCTCATAGTTAGAGTGCATGTTATTGAGAGAAAGACCACAGAGGGAAAGTGCCACTCCGATTCCGTCATGTCATGGGTACTGTTGATAAAAACATTAATTACCTGGCAAAGATAACTTGCCAGTTTCTCTACTGTAAAGTTACTACATCCTTTTCCTTCTCAATACTGTCCTTTCTGGATGAAAGTCACTATGCACAATCCAGACTTAAGAGTAGGGACTTGTGTCCTCTACTTAAGGATGAAATATCTACATAAATTATTTGCAATTTTTTCTCATGAGAGATTTAAAGTACCTTTGTTGTGAATGAGAAGAGAGTAAGCTTCATCTATACCTGACTTACATTAGAGGTGTATCAACATTTAAGGATTATTTATCCCATGTTATTAATGTACTGCTATGACAGAAAAAGTGAAAAGTGAGCACTTAGATATCTTGCTGTGATTGTGACATGGATTATCTCAAGCAGCAGTATTTTTCACAACTGCTGGAGGAAATTGAGATAAGGATAATTACTGAGTTTTTATGGGCACTCTATTTTACTCTCAGATGGTACCAACTTTACACAACATAAAATTGTTTCTATTTAAGCAGCTATACTTTAGTGTTTACGTTGAGAAAAGGACCAATAAGACATTTGTGCAGTTTTCTTTAAATATTTACTTTCTAGCTATGGTTGAACATGTCTCTGGAGGAATATGTATCATATGGATCATAGCATATGATGCCAACCACACTTCCTACTTCAAAAAAAGAGTGTGTAACAGAAGGCATGACTGTCCTTTGTAGCTCTGACTGACTTTCTATGGGGTTACATCATTTGTATTGTACCAAAATGTCATATGGGTCATTTTAGGAAAAACTTGAGGAAACAATTCTGTATCTTAGATATAGGCACAGCATTTATTTATGTCTTTATTTTTATCATATAAATGCCAATTTCATTTTTCTTTTCTTTTTTTTAATTATACTCTAAGTTCTAGGGTACATGTGCACAACATGCAGGTTTGTTACATATGTATACATGTGCCATGTTGGTGTGCTGCACCCATTAACTCGTCATTTACATTAAGTATATCTCCAAATGCTAACCCTCCCCCCTACCCCCTCCCCACAATAGGACCCAGTGTATGATGTTCCCCTTCCTGTGTCCAAGTGATCTCATTGTTCAATTCCCACCTGTGAGTAAGAACAGGCGGTGTTTGGTTTTCTGTTCTTGTGATAGTTTGCTGAGAATGATGGTTTCCATCTGTATCCATGTCCCTGTAAAGGACACGAACACATCCTTTTTTTATGGCTGCATAGTATTCCATGGTGTGTATATGCCACATTTTCTTAATCCAATCTGTCACTGATGGATATTTGGGTTGATTCCAAGTCTTTGTTATTGTGAATAGTACCGCAATAAACATATGTGTGCATGTGTCTTTATAGTGGCATGATTTATAATCCTTTGGGTATATCCCCAGTAATGAGATGGCTGGATCAAATGGTATTTCTAGTTCTAGATCCTTGAGGAATTGCCACACTGTTTTCCACAATGGTTGAACTAGTTGACAGTCCCACCAACAGTGTAAAAGTGTTCTTACTTCTCCACATCCTCTCCAACACCTGTTGTTTCCTGACTTTTTAATGATCACCATTCTACTGATGTAAGATGGTATCTCATCGTGGTTTTGTTTTGCATTTCTCTGATGGCCAGTGATGATGAACATTTTTTTCATGTTTCTGTTGGCTGTATGAATGTCTTCTTTTGAGAAATGTCTGCTTATATCCTTTGCCCACTTTTTGGTGGG
>NW_016823577.1:92942-95019 GCF_001698545.2 Rhinopithecus bieti
AAAAAAAAAGGTGGTGGGTCAGCTGGTCAGTAGAGGGAATGTTGGTACAGAAACTTTGACTCAACTATTTTAATTTCTATACAAGATAGTGCCTCACAGTCTCACAGAAATTCCCCCAATAAACAGTTTTTGAAATGTTCCATTTTGAAGGGAGAATGGTGATTTCATTGCCATAACAAAATACAGAATTATAACATCTGCTTCACAATGTAGCTTATATCTTTTTTTTTTTGACAGTTCTAAAACATCTCTAAATATAAATTATTTTTCCCCTTCAGATGCCACACTTGTGACTAAGATCAGTAGAGACAAGATTTCATAAATTTTAAGAATAACTTTTTCTTCCTCTCTTCCTCCTTTCCTTCCTTCTCCATGAAAAGAATAAAGTCGAAAACAACAAGGCTCTTAGTCTTGTCATAAGCTGAGCATTGCCAACAATCTTTTAAATCAGTCACTATTCTTGGTCTTTACAATATATAATTGCTTTCCATAAAATATTCCGATGACTCCTCACCTTTTTTATCATAAAAAATTATTTGGGGTGGGGTAAAACTTCACTGACAGATATAAACGGGATAGAAACACTTTGTCATCTCCCAGGATTCTGAAGCACTTTTCACTTGAAATGCATTTTGTCTTTTTGCACCTAGACAAAAACTGTCTGCCTTTAAAATTGAGCGTTTCACCTCCATGTAGCATTTTGTGGCTTTAATTCATATAACTAACATTTTCCTTTTTCTTTCTTTGTAGAGCCCACACAGTTAACCTCAGTCTTTTGTGACATTTATGTATTTATTCAATTCAAAATTATTACTGAGTATTTACTATTTGTTGGGAATCACGTTAGGAAGTAGTGAACAAAAAGTCATAATTTCTGCAGCTTATGTGAGCTCACGTGTCTGCTTGTGTATTATCTCCATTTATGTTGCACATTTCAAATGACAAGGGTCATGTTTTGCTGTTTTGCTGTATCTCTTTTAGTCCCTAAGCAGTACAGCTCCATAAAAATATTAAATGTTCCAAAGCTATGTTATAAAATATTGAATGAGTATTTTGGATTTTCCTTGAAACAAATATGTAAGAAACATAAATATGGTTAAAGAATACATTCATATGTTTAAATAGAAATATTGTAAATAATTCATAAACCAGTCTTTTATTATCCTTCAGCATTCCCAAATTATTTTAGTGCTAATAAAGAAAAAATGTTTTATGTATTGCACATTTTTATTAATTTTTTAAAATGGTTACTGCCATCTTGGATTAAAGGCCTAAGGAAAATGTTAAAGGTATAGGCACTGGAAGGAATTAAAAGAGTTGTTGAACTGAATGTTTGTGTCCACCCAAAACTCATATTTTGAAGCCCTCATCCCCAATGTGATGGTGTTTGGAGGTGGAACCTTTGGGAAGTGATTAGGTTTAGATGAGATTGTGAGGGTGGGGCCCAGTGATAAGATTAGTGTCCCTTATTAGAACAGAGACACCAGAGTGTGCGTGTTTTTTTCCCTCTCTCTCAATTTCTCTCTCTGCATCTCTCTCTGTCTCTTTTTCTTTCACTGCCATGTGAGGACACAGTGAGAAGGTGGCCATCTGTGTCAGAAAGAGAGCCCCCAGGAACTAAATCTGCCAGCATCTTGATCTTAGACTTCCCAGCCTCCAGAACTAAAAAATACATGTCTGCTGTTTAAACACACACACATACACAGACATACACATATATGTACACATGCGAGCTCTTGGTTCGCGAAGAGAGTGGTGGAGCTGAGTAGAAAAAAATCAAGGTAGAAAAAAATGACAGTTAAGTGATATACGATTACAAAATAGTAAAAATAAACTAAAAAAAATCGTGTGATTAATTATTTATACCGATGCTATTAATTTCTTCTTAAACACTCAGTTGATAAACACATCCTTCAGAAAATCCTGGATAGGAATACCTTGAAGAAATCTAAGATCTCAAAATTTGAATGAGAACTGAAATTCTGATATTTTCTCAACAACAAAGATGAAAAAAAAATTGGCCAAAGTCATTTTTTAAATTAAAATGTTTAATTGGTACATAATATTAATGTTTGTA